>NW_026624134.1:126935-130077 GCF_030028575.1 Malurus melanocephalus
GGGCTCTGCAGGGGTCTGGGGCAGCCCAGCCCCTCCTGGGACCCCGGGCAGGTTTGGGGCCAAGCTGCTCTTTGCAGAGATGGAATCGGGGTGTGCAGGATGCCCCTGGAGCAGCTGGCACTGCAGAGCACAAGCACCTGGAGACTTTGGCAGGGAAACTCCAGAGYGACCCCATGGGCACAGAGGGCAACCCAAAACCGGGCTGAGCCCAGCTCGTCCTCTCTGTCGCTGTATTCCTGGTGGAGCCTCGGTAAAATCAGTGAGCAGCTCACGTGGCATGGGCCAGCCCTGGGCCGGGGGCAGTGGGCAGTGGGCAGTGGGATCCCCTCGGGGTGGGCAGTGGGATCCCCTCGGGGTGGGCAGTGGGATCCCCTCGGGGTGGGCAGTGGGATCCCCTCGGGGTGGGCATTGGGATCCCCTCGGGGTGGGCAGTGGGATCCCCTCGGGGTGGGCATTGGGATCCCCTCGGGGTGGGCAGTGGGCAGTGGGCAGTGGGCAGTGGGATCCCCTTGGGGTGAGTATTGGGATCCCCTCGGAGCTCCCACACCGCTCCGGCTCCACCGTTCCAGACATCCATTACCCCGTAATGGGGAGAATGCAGCAAAAACGGCACCGAGAGAAAGGAATACATCACTGGTAATTATCTCTAACCAGAAATCTCCTCCACTGCTCCAAGCCCCATCATTCCAGCCCTATTCTAATAAAGTGACACCTTTTTAATTATGGTAAGGACAAATCTGAAATTCCGGTAAGTAATTAGCAGGCATAATTTGCCATCTCTGACACAATGTGACTTTATCACAGGTTACCTCAGTACAAGGCACGAGTGCAAGGCTGCTGTATATCCTCTTTTAATTTTAGAGAAACCCAAACTGTCCATTTATTTTTATTACAATGTATTTCTCAAGTAGTTGAGTGGACAGCACCGAGAGTGCTCTGAGAGTGCAAATAAACGGCAGCAGCCTTGGAATGTTAAATTTAAGGGTTGTTTTCAAGAACAGGACACTTAATTTAACAATAAACTATGTTTTTATGTACCTCCATGATACCCACAGCTAGCTGGGCCCRTTCAGAGGTGTGTGGGACCCACTGAGCCATTCAGTGGTTTATTTTCAATGAAAGGAAGTGACCATCAAACCAGAAAACATTTCCACATTGCAATTCAATTATTTATTTGCGCTTCCAAAGGCTGCTTCCAGTTTTATTGTCTTCCTCTCCTCTCCCCTGTTATTTGCATGTGTGCTCCAAAGGTGGTGCTTGCTTCTGCTAATGGGCACAGTATTAAATCCTGCAAAGCGTGGCAAAGAGAGATTTTTCTTACAGAATCAGAATCTTTTGTGGAGTCGCTGCACGGTGTGTCAGGGTTCCTGGTGTCCCTGTGATTCCTGGGGCTAACATTCTTACATCTGATATTTTTCTGARAAATGCATACTGTGGGCTAAATAATGCTTATTTTAAGTTTGAGCCCTGCTGTCCAGTTGGGAGATATCCCCAAAACCCCCAAATCCCCAGCTAGAAACCTCTCAGGAGATGGGAACATCTCCACGTGATGAGCAGCCCGGGCTGGGTTGAAGGGCGGTTTTGGGACAGCAGAATCTCCTGAACTTTCCTTTCACCCTTTGCATCCCCGAGGACCCCACGATCGTACAGCACACTCAGAGCTCCAGATTTGTCCTTTGATGTCTGYGCTGGTGAGAGGAGCTGCATTAATRAGGGGAAAGCAGGGTCGGAGCAGCCCCGGCTCTGCTTGAGGAGGAGTGATTGCTGCGCTGGGGGCTGGCAGGCAGGAGGATATAACCCTAATGTCTGCACCTCAGGACACGCCATTAAAAAGGCATCTGAGCTGACACAGATCTGCTGTTCATCAATAGCCTGACAAGAGTTTCCCCTGCAGCTGGAAACACCTCGGTGACACCTGAGCGATGGAGCAGCTCTGGGGTGGGCAGAGCTGGGCACCACCGTGGGCACAGGGAGCTGGCAGCAAGGAAAAGGAATAAAGGAATGGTGGAAAAAGTGCCACTGTTGGATCATGAGTATTTGCACCTCGGTGCTCCTCTTAAAAAAAATTCTGGCCTTTTGTACCAAAGATAATTTTTACATGTAAAAGCTGACCTGAACCAAAAGWGAAAGGCAGTGAATATATCAAACCAAATGTTTTCAGACTGACAAAAGCATGRTTTTCTGTCTGGTTTGCTTCATTCCCATAATAATTTGTCTTTCCCCAGCTTTCCAGCTTTTCCCACACTCACCATCTCACATCCTCCCATTCTTGTCTCATAATTCCTATGGCACAGAAATCCTCAGGGTGAGAACAACATCCACTTCACAGAGCCCAAAACAAAGACCAGGTCCCTTCCCAGTTCAGCTGCCACCTCCGTTTCAGAGCAGCACAGAAACAAATCCAATTTCCAGCCTCATTTTTGGGGTTGTTCTGTCCCCTCGTTCCCACTGTTGGTGCTGTTCCTCTGCACTCCACTGCTTCTGTCCAGGGCCTTAGAACTTCACATTACATGTAGCTTTAGTTAATTAAATGTAAAATCATTGGAATAAAATTATCCTTTCATTAGAAATTAACTCAGTGCTTAAGACTTCAATAATTACTTTTTTCTCCTCAAACCACATACAAAACGGTCAGTTAAACAGTATGTAAAAAAAAAAGTTTAATGACCACAGAGCAATCAAGATTACTATTATTTAAGCACAAGCTATTAACATGTGCAATGAGGTATTAGCTAATAAATTATCTTTATAAAATTAAATTGTAATTTTATCACAAATTTTACAGAGGTTATGGGTTTTAATGGCTGTATTTAGCTGTGGCACTGAGCATGCCGCTTTCCCTCATTACTTCATTAACGCTTTGCATTTAGGCTCTTTCTTATTATTATTTTAATTTAGGAACAGGCCTAATTGATTTATTTCTTTCCTTTTTGGGAGCCCCTGGGTCTCTGCCACTGCCCAAAGATCAKGTGCCACCATGGCTCAGGCTCTTCCTTGGCATTTGTGGGGTGATGGACACTGCAGGGGATTCATCCTGGGGCTGGGTACAGCGAGCTCAGGATGGACAGAAATTCCCTCTGGGATATCCTGGAGCTGCACAGGGAGCTCAGGATGGACAGGAATTCCCTCTGGGATATCCTGG
>NW_026624134.1:130812-136225 GCF_030028575.1 Malurus melanocephalus
TCCCTGCTGCTCCTCACCCCCGCCGTGTTCCCTTTGCCTTTTCACAGAGACAAAAACCACCAGGAGATGCTCCCCACCTTCAGCCAGCACTGGAAGGTTTTTCAGGGCACCACACTCTGTCCTGTATCCCTGGCTCCTCTCTCTGTCCAGATCCAGGGTTTGCTGTGGGGTTTGAGCAGCTCTGACTGCAGCACACCCCGATCACAAACTCCCCCTGCGAGCTCCCTGCAGACAGATATCCTTGAGACTCACCTCCATCTCCCGCCCGGGTCACGGGGAGATTTAGAGATGGGGAGCTGTAGTTAAGGTCCAGATCTGCTATCTGAACTTGAGTGATGGAGGACACATTGGCGGGACATGTTTATTGTCACCCGGCGGCCCCGCAATCCCGCTCGCGCACAGCCACCTCCATTCGCGGATAATTCATGGCTGATCCATGCTGCAGTGACTGATAAGGCCTTCATGCCGGGCTGGCCGGCCACATGTCTCAAGGAGACTCCAGAGGAGCTTCAGCACAATATAAATGTGGCTCCGTGTCAGCCTCAAACCCCTGGAAAATTCCCCGTCTCCAGAGTGCAGCGTTTTAAGTAATAAAACCATAGAGAGATTACAACAAAATGTGACAGGAATTTATAGCCCTCTGCATGAACCTTTTACCTTAAGATGGAACAAAGTTGAGGGAAAAAAATTGCGCGGTTCACTTAGGTAACCTTTGCAACCACCCCCGCTCAGCTCCCGGTCCCACATTCCTCTTGGCTGATTTAATAGCAGGAAAAAAAAAAAAAAACCAGCCAGCCAGGGAAGTGGGGAGCAGACAGCACCGTGCTTTAACCCTCCCTGCCCGAAGCTCCAGGAATCCGGGGCAAAAAGAGCCCCAGGCTGTGCTGGGAGTTGGTTTTAACCACTGCTCTCAGATGGGACATCGGGACAGCCTGGATTGCAGGGAGGGCTTTCTCTATCCTTTGRTTTTATTTTCCCTCAAGAGACACCAAAATTCCCGCAGCATCTMTAATTCCTAATGAAAAGAAGGGCTGAGCACGGGCTCCTGTGCATGCCCATAGCCCAATGACATGGGGTCTGCTCCGACTGTTCTGGCCCTTCATGCAGGGAGCTGTTTTTATTGCCCGTGGAAGGGTCATGCAGCACAGCTCAGCAGATTCCTGGCTCTCCCTGATGCTGGATTTACTGCCACTTTCAGCAATAAACAGTGGAATTAATTCTGAGTTTACTAATCCAAAGAGTAAACAATATCCAGTGGAGACACTCAGGCAAGATAAATGCAAGGGAGTTAAAAGCAAAGGGGGTGAAATCATTCTGCTCCCAGTGAAGGAGTCATTGGAGGAGCGTGAAACCTCCACATACAGTATTATCAAATTGTTAATAAACAYTTCTAAAGTCTGTAATATTGGAAAGCTTTTCATTCCATTCATCACAATTGGGGGTTTTAAACATGAGGCACGCTCGGTGCTGAGCTGAGTGTCCCGATCCCACTGTAGGGCCTGACAGAAAAGAAAGGACTGGGCAGAGAGGAGAACACCAGGAACAGCCAGGACAGAGCTGTTTTAGGAACACCAGGACAGAGCTGCTTTAGGAACACCAGGAACAGCCAGGACAGAGCTGCTGTTTTAGGAACACCAGGACAGAGCTGCTTTAGGAACACCAGGAACACCAGGACAGAGCTGCTGCTTTAGGAACACCAGGAACAGCCAGGACAGAGCTGCTGTTTCAGGAACAAAGACACAACTTGTGTTCCCCAGAGTACGAAAACCCACCTGCAACAGGGCTGCATTCCCATACAGTATTTTGGTACATRTTTTATACCATCTTGGGTTACTGCTGTGCTTGTTAAATAATTAAAGGCAGAGAATGTGTTATTTACTGTCCATTTAGTGCAGCAGGCCCAGAGCTTGGCTTTGATTTTCAGTCCGGAAGGAGCGGTGACACGGCCCTGGGGAATCCTCCTGCAGAGCTTAATTAGCACGGAGCAAACCTGCATCCTGGGCTTTATTTGCGAGTCAGAAATAATATTTGATTGTTAATTTTATTGGTTAATAAATTTTTTTAAATATTCATTCATATTTTTGCAGACAGTATTTTACAGCTACCAGACATGCAGAGTGAACTTTGATGGTTTTGGGCACCACTTTAGTAGCAGCATCTACTTTCTGTTTGTGAAAGAGCTGGAGAAATACAAGARCACCCCAAACCAGGCTGGGGAACACTTCAGGATGCAGCAGATCAGCAGCTGGAATGGACAATCCATCCCCTCCTGTGCCACCATCCCACTGATGGATCCCACACTCTGGGCCCCCAAATCGGGAAAGTTTTGTTGCCTGACTTACATCTCCACCCCATTTTTATTATCAGGGTCGCAACCAACTTCTTTTTGAACTTGAAAAGCGTAGGAAATGGAAAGAGTGTGAGGAAAATTCCTGATAAATGAGAACTTCTTCCTATAGAACAGTGATTGAATTTGTCATCCTCAGACAAGAAGAAGTTGGTTCAGTGAAGAAAAGAGTACAAATTATCAACCCTTCAAAGCTTTCCCATTTAACCACTTTATTGCAATACAACTGCCCATAACATTTGCTTTTAGAGCCCATGATGCTGAGTGTAGTTATTACATTGCATACATAAAAGATGTTTACAATTTTTTATATATATATGTAAAATGTTGATCCCCTGGGCCACATCGATTTGTGCCGCCTTCACGGCTGGGCTGGTGCAGGAATTTCCCTAGGAGATGTGATTAGGCTGCAGGGAACTTCCATTCTTTTTTCCTTTTTTAATCTCCTGCTCACCCATTTAACAGACCTGTCTCAGGTTCTGTTTATGTCCAAATTTTGGGGCGGTRCTGGGGTATTCTGAGCTCTGACACCTCATTTTCACACCGTGCTCTGGCTGTAGAGGAGCTGGGTTGATTTATTAGCTCTTGGTTGTTCCTATATCTGCAAACACAACTGGGACAAACACAGCAATGATCATTTTGTGGTGGCAGGGTGGGCAGCAGGGCCCTGGGAGGGCATTGTCTCAAAAGAGCTCAGCCCCAAAGTTCTCTGGGTGCTGCCTCAGTTTCCCCCTTTTCTGGAGCAGGAACACAGCCCCATGAGCAGCTGAGAGCACAGCCTGGCCTGGGGTGGCACCATCAGTGGCACACATGTTCCACAGTGTCCCTGTGCCACCCACGGCATGTCCCTGTGCCACCATCCCTGTGCCACCGTCCCTGTGCCACCCACGGTGTGTCCCTGTGCCACCATCCCTGTGCCACCCACATCCCTGTGCCACCATCCCTGTGCCACCATCCCTGTGCCACCCATGGCGTGTCCCTGTGCCACCATCCCTGTGCCACCATCCCTGTGCCACCCACAGTGTGTCCCTGTGCCACTGTCCCTGTGCCACCGTCCCTGTGCCATCCACAGCGTGTCCCTGTGCCACCATCCCTGTGCCACTGTCCCTGTGCCACCCACGGTGTGTCCCTGTGCCACCATCCCTGTGCCACCGTCCCTGTGCCACCCACAGCTCGTCCCTGTGCCACTGTCCCTGTGCCACCATTCCTGTGTCACCGTCCTTGTGCCACCATCCCTGTGTCACCGTCCCTGTGCCACCCACAGCTCGTCCCTGTGCCACCCACAGTGTGTCCCTGTGTCACCCACAGCGTGTCCCTGTGCCACCATCCCTGTGCCACCATCCCTGTGCCACCATCCCTGTGCCACCGTCCCTGTGCCACCGTCCCTGTGTCACCATCCCTCTGCCACCATCCCTCTGCCACCATCCCTGTGCCACCATCCCTGTGCCACCCATGGCGTGTCCCTGTGTCACTGTCCCTGTGCCACCATCCCTCTGCCACCATCCCTGTGCCACCATCCCTGTGCCACTGTCCCTGTGCAGGGAGCTGCGGGAGAACTCCCCACTTTTCTAAAGCAGAGAAATAAGCAACTGAAAGGACAAAATAATTTCCCAGTAATTTGTTTTCTAATGAGCAGCGGGTTGCAATTAAGAGGGTATTCATTCTAAGGAAATTAACTGTTCTCCAGCAGAGAAGGAAAAAACTGGTTTATGGTTTCAATCTCCAAACTTTGACAAGATAAACTGTAGAGTGAAATAATAATGGGGGCAATGCCAGAGATTTCTTATAMAAACTCTKGGAAAAATGGATTAAATCCAAGGAATTAGAAAGTAGCAAAGTTGAAATGGGGGTGAATGGATTGGTCTGGTGGGAGAGGGAAGGTCACCTGTGGGATGGACACTGSTCCAGCCTGACAGCTCTCAGCTCATCCAGGTCTGGAATCCATCTGGGATTGCAGCACGGGTGGATATTTGAGAAGAAAAATGCACAGTTCATKCACACACCCATTGTGTCACATCCTRGAGYTSATTTGAGAGGAAATAAAAGACCACRTATTGAGATATTCRCAGCATTTAAGGAAAAACATGAATACAGCAGCAATATTTGCACTGTTTTCCCTTCCTGGAAGAAAAGCAGAGGGGTTTTATCTGTATATTATACATTTTTAAAAGACTCTAAGTGTGATCCAGGATATTAGACACTGTTCAGCTTCGCACAGGTATATGGCAAAATGGTTTAAACATTTATTAAATATAGAATGATAAAATACCTTGAAGATCACATCCAATCAACACAGTTTCTGCTGTGGAAAATCATGTCTCATTAATCTGTTAGAATACTTTGAACCTACCAATATATAAATGGATAAAAGAGAATATCTTGACATATTTTTAGACTTTCAAAAGGCTTTTAATGAGGTCTTCCCACAGGATTTCTTAGGAAACAAGATAAAAATGGGGGTAAGAATACAGTAAYATTATGAATCAATAAGATGGACTAAGAGGAAGGAAACAAAAGTGGGAGATTGTCAATATAAAGGGTCACTAGCAGTGTGCTACATGGTTACACACTCAGTCTAATGGCATTAATTCATTAATTACTGACCTGGAAAAGGAAGCACGGGGATAGATTAGTTAAATTCAGGAAAGATGAAAGGAATTTTGAGAAATTTGGCCAAGACAGAAGGATGAGAGATAGTTAATGAAAGCTGCTGTTGGTAAATATGAATTTCTAAACCTCAGAATTTCCCCAGTCTGTAACTGGCCAATCTGGGAAGCTGCTCACTGCAAGACCCTGGAAAACCTGTGTCCAAAGCCCAGTGGCAAATGAGCTGYSAGCRGCYCAGAGGWTGGGAAAGAGAAAATATTGAACTGYCTGGGGCAGCTGCTGTGGGTGCAGTGGGAGCTCACTGTGCTGGTGCTGCTGTGGGATGGACTGAGCTGAGAGCAAAGAGGGAAATACCCAGGGTTTTGGGAGCTCAGCCTGAAGAGTGTGAAACGATGGGGAGTGTGAAACGATGGTGAGTGTGAAACAATGGGGAGTGTGAAACGATGGTGAGTGTGAAAC
>NW_026624134.1:137210-139721 GCF_030028575.1 Malurus melanocephalus
TCCATCCATCCATCCATCCATCCATCCATCCCTCCATCCATCCATCCATCCATCCATCCATCCATCCATCCATCCATCCATCCATCCATCCCTCCCCATCCATCCATCCATCCATCCATCCATCCATCCATCCATCCATCCCTCTCCATCCATCCATCCATCCATCCATCCATCCATCCATCCATCCATCCATCCATCCATCCATCCATCCCCTGTCACCTGAGGGGTTGCTTGGGGTCAGGGGATGTTGTGCCAGCGATGCCTGAACTCTGCAGCTCCAGGAATACAAACCCAAGCCCTGACTGCACAACGCCAGCGTGGCCAATTTTATCCACACAATTTAGGGTTCGTAAAGCTTAATGCTGCATGTTTAGTTTTCTAGGTAGTTTCTCTTATTGCTGTTGTGGAAATCCATTCCAATTAGACACGAGCAATCCAGAGCACGGGAGCAGTGTGGGGGTGACACTGAGTGGGCCCCGCAGGTGCAGTCCTGTGAGCACRGCTCACCTCCACAGGCAGTTCATAATAATCATACTCCTCACAGAGCTCCAGTTCCACTGCCTCCAAATTAGATCTCAGTACTTAAAAAAATARAAGCTAAAAGGAGGAAAATCAATGCAAACCCCGTTCCTCCCTCTCCTCGTTCCTCATTCCTGTTCCATCTCCCATCACCCACAATGTCCCTGAAGTGGGGAGGGGGCTGGGGGGTCCAGGCAGGACTTGGAGCCTTTTGGAGCTCCCCAGTCTGCCCAGTGCCACCCCAGTGCCACCCCAGTGCCCGTGGGGACACCCTGCACACCACTGCTGCCACCCGAGAGCTCGGGCAGCTTAATTGTCTTGTTAAATATAAATGGGCTGGTGATTTCTTAAAACTGGAAGAGTGTGGAAAGCCATTAGGAAGAGGATAATACCAGTGGTATTTAAAAATTAAAATCAGCCGTAGCCAATCCCGGCAGCAGCAGCTTTGTCCTTTGGAGCCTGACTTTGACAGTCRCTCATGGATGCTATAAACACAGGGCTGTGCTCACAGCCAGGCAATAAACTGACTGGTGCATTTCTTTTTTTCTTTATACACCACCGTATTGATTTTGTAGTTTATTTTTTCTTGGAGGAGAAACTAAGGTATTGCGATTTCATTTAGGTACTGCATTATAATTTCCCTGATGATTTTGTCAAATGTTCCTGGAGGAGAACACCTTCTCCCGGMGAGCAGGATTCAAAGACACCAAGCCGACTAATCCATACCTAATTGGATGAAATCGTTATGCACTTTCCCTCCTTTTGGAGGTTTTTTCAGAGTTCCCGGTTCCTCAGGGATCCTAAAAGCCACTGAAGAGGTTATTATAGTATGTCCTCGGGGATGTTTAATACCCTAGCCCTGTTCAGACATGCAAATAATCTAATTCAAAAGCCTCCTAATTAGCAAGCCAGCTACAGTTCTGGATAAGGGGAGAGAGAKAGGCAGAGAGAGAGAGATCTAAAAGGACGGTGCTTTTTCCTTTTATAGGCTGCTATTGTGCAAAAGGCAGCATAATGGATAAAAAGTAATTGTTCTGATTTTAATTGCGATCCACTATTTATAGTTTTGTTCTGTCATCTGAATAATGAGGGGATTTTGTTCCTGCAGCTCGCGCTAAACACGCTGCAACTGCGTCTGCACAGGACGCAGCGAGCGCTGGCGTCGCCTCCTGGAAACGCAATCTTGCCTGGCAGAGATGGTCCAAGGAAAGGATGTTAAGCTCGTTAATGAATTAGCCATTTAATTGACATAATTAGGGATAATTATTTTCTTTTAATCTATTGCCAATTTTAGGACAATTAAACTAAACAACGGTGCAGCGGATCACAGAGGGTCCTGTGCAATCCCTGGGAATGCTCCTGCCCTGAATGGAATGGTTCAAATGTTAGGGATGTGCAGGTGGATGAGCTGAGGGGGCTCACTGGTCACACAGGACAGCTCTGRTGACAAGAGCCCTGCTCACTGCAAACAGCTCCTGCAGGGTGTGTGACAATGGGATGGTCCCCCAGAGCCAGCAGAGATCATCCTTGCTGCATGGAGCTGCACTGCGCTGCCACGTCCAGACAAAGATTAAATTTATAAAGACCTGCTCAGTCAGCTGCTGCAAAAGCACAGCCGTACCTGGATTCCTGAGGCACCAAATGAACAGAAAACGGAATGCAGGACTGAGGCCAAGCCTGTGTGTGCAGAGCAGGGGCATCACAAGGGCTGCCAGGTCCAGGGGGCACCGGGGCAGATGCAGAACTGGGGCAGGAGCAGGACCCCATACCTGTGCCCTCTGCTGCTGCTCAGGAGGGTGAGGGGTGCCAGGAGCCAGGGGTGCCTGGGGCAGTGTCAGAGGACCCTCGTGTGAGGGGCTGAGCAGCACAAGGGGGTGTCTGCTGCTCCCCACACTCACATCCCGGGTTTTGGTGCTGATCTCTGGCTCCCCACACTCACATCCCGGGTTTGGGATGCTGATCTCTGGCTCCCCACACTCACATCCCGGGTTT
>NW_026624134.1:140163-143187 GCF_030028575.1 Malurus melanocephalus
AGCACTGGGCACTGGGCAGCCCTGGCACTGACCCTTCCACTGCCCATCCCGGCTCACAGCCCTGTGGCCAAGCTCCCATGGCCTGTTAGAGGGCGGTGGCACCGAGGGGTGACAGTTTTGGCACAGGRCAGGGTTTGCCAACCCTTCTCCCCCAGTGATGCTCACTCTGCTGCGCGTGGCACCGCTCGTCACTTCATTATCCTATTAGAGACCCACACAGCACCTGCTCAATTGGAGCCTCGTGTGCTAGCAATTAATATGTTATGCCCTGATTAATTAGCAGGGTTAATTATGATTGCTGTTGCTTAAACCTATGTAGAGAGAGGCGGCATCGTGTTGCTGTGAGCAGCAGAGGCGCGGATGCACCCCTGGGAGTCGGGGCTGGCAATGGGGTGTGAGCAGCAGCCACCCCACAGGACTGGCCATCCTCGGTGCCCCAGCTGCTGTCTGAGCTGGGCAGGAGTGTCCCTGCTGGCCCAAGTGGCCAGTCCTTCCATGGTGGCACCTGCACTCGTTCAGGAGTGACCCCAGCAGCAAACCCTGCAGGTTGTTCAGGTTTTACCCAGGGTAACTGCAAAGTGAGTTATTTACAAACAGCAGAGCAATCTCCAGACTGGTGCCAGCCCTGCCCTGGGCACACACTCGGGGTTTTCAGTGCCCAGCAGCTCCTGGGCAGGTTTTCCAGGCAGGCATTGGTGCCCGGAGCTGTGCTGGGCAAGGGCRGCACCGCCACAGGGCYGGGGCTGCTCAGGAGCTCCACAGTCACAAAAACTGCCTGAGAACCACGGGGCAGCCTCCAATCTGGCACACAGCTGAGCATCTCCCATTTCCCATTAAGGTTTGGATTTGTCTGTGCATGAAATAGTGAGACTTGGGGTCTTTTTGGCAGTTGTGAGTGAGAGATGACCACCCTTCTCATTGACTTATCCCTTTGAAGCTATCATCACTCATTTCTCTTGGGAAGAGAATGTGAGGCGCTGGTAAATAATATAGGGCAGTGTATTTCTTTATCTCCCATAGTGTGTTGTCTCCTACATGCTGTTCTGTTCTAACAACATCCATCAAGACAAATGCATACCTGAGAGCAGCCTCCCTCAAACCTCAGAAATCTGTTCCTGAGGTCACCAGCTATACAGAAAAGACAAAGAAGAAACAAGAAGGAAATTGCACAAACAATTAAACATTTTTTTTTTCCAGAGACAGAGAGGACTCCCCTTGTCTGTACAAGGCAAGCACCAAAATAAGAATGCCACATCTCAAACACGAGGCAATCTATTATTCTCAGAGCAGTAACATGATACATTATCAGCCACCTTATCCTAGCAAAATGTATCATTACCTGCACTTTCTGCACTTTCCAGATCAATCCACTTTAAAAATGTAGTAATATAGAAGGGTATTAGGTACTAGAAAACTCATTATGAAAATGGCGCACTCAAATTCTTTAAAGGTGATATTTCATAAAATATACTATGCCTAGCTCTTGGCTCAATCATTCTTTTTAATAGCTCCATAGCAGCCAGAAAATAAAGTATTCATGAAGATTGAAGAAGATGATCCCATGAACTTCAATTTAATTGGTGCAAATTAAAACGATCCATCTTTTCACGCTGCCCGTCTATCTCCAATCATCAGTGCACCGCACGTCCAGCACCCTGATTACAATTATCTTTTAATAGGAAAACTTGTCACTTTTTGTGTGATTTACATAAGCTTGCACAAACTTACTGGTATCATTTAGGGTTGGAATGTGTGATTTTTTTCCCATTCAAGTGCCCTGATGYAGCTGGGGAAGGGGGGCCCAGAGGTGAGGCGAGCTCTTGGCGGGGGGCTCATTTACTGCACTTAAAGCCTGGACTTGTGCAAGAAGGATGCCAGAACGAAGCCTTCAATACATCTTCATCCAGCAGACCTCCCCCCAAAGAAGTGCTAATGCAGTCAGATTTCATGGTGTCTTTGCAATGACCATTGCAATTACAATACAAAAACCTAGATGACATTTTGACTTTTAATTAGGAGGGAAATGATGCTGGTCCCTGCTGATGGCTCTCTCTCTCTCCCTCTGACTGCTCAGAGCACTCCCATCCTGAGAAGGTACCCTGCAGGGTTTAATAAGCCATCAAATCATAGTGGTGTGGGACGTATTCTCAAGAGTTCAAATAAAATTACCATAAATGTATGTTTACTGTTGCTGGCCTAGTGTCTGGGATCTGGCTGAGGGCCCTCCAGCCAGCAGCAGCACAAAGCACCCACAGTATTAATTATTGTTACTATCATTATTCCTATTTTCTTTGTGATGACCACAATCCAACAGCGAGGATGTTGTGGAATGATTCATTGCCTGAAGCCATTTATGTATAATATGTTTCAATTTTTTTTCCCCTTATCTTTGAAAGGCAACACTCCTTATCACAGATGGCTTCTATCCCTTAAGATGCTGGGAGATTTAGCYCTGTCTTCTGAGGCTGGGTTTTGCTATGCACGGAAATAATGAGCATTGTTCAGCTGCTGTCCGTGTGTTCCTTGACAGTGTCCACCCAAAAGGAGAGCAGAGCAGCCCGTGCCTTTGCCAGGATCTCTCTGAACCCACTCACACCCCTGAAACACGGGGGACAGTTTTTAATCAGCTCTAATTTCCAGCTCCCTCTCCTCCCAGCACTGGGAGCACCCGCGGCCACCTCGCTGAGCCCCCGTGGAGGTCATCAGCCCACGAGTATTAAACTTTTTAGCACATCCACTGCAGAGCAATTTTTAGGACTCCTTTGCTGGCAGAGTTCAAATGAAACTCATGGCTGATCTCATTAAGCACTTGTCTCATTTSGGTGCATGAATATTAAACAGGAGCMTGTGTGAGCAGGACGCTGCACAAGGAACATTTTTCCTCTGAGCAGCGSTGGCCGCAGCTGCCGGGGTGGCCAGTGTGACATCCCGGGGCTCAGCCCAACCTCCCCCGGGGCTGGGACAGCTCCAGGGCTGCTGCCCACGGCAGATGGTCACTGTGCCCCGAGGAGGAGGAGGAGGAGG
>NW_026624134.1:144578-145767 GCF_030028575.1 Malurus melanocephalus
AGCCGGCAGAGCTGACCTTGAGGCTGCCTGGGACTGACCCTGAAGCGGCGAGATTCTCCATTCTGTTCACAGGCACTGTCATCTCTCACCTTGCAGCCAGCGCTCTCCTTGCCCATTTATCATCACAAATGTTTCTATTTAGGCTTATTTGTTTGTACAGTTAAGCCCTGTTACATTTACACCAAGAAGAAGGACAAATTGTGATTTTATCCAATGTTAGATCATATCACTCCTTGCTACAACTTTCACAGCATTAATAAGGATAAAGGGAGACTTTGGAGAAATTCAATAATACAGCACATGTGATAACAGCCCAGCCAAGTGCTCTGGGGAGGGAGCGRATTCCAGAGTGGAGCCACGGCTGTGGCTGCTCCTTTGTGCCCATCTCATCTTTCTCCCCAGGAAGGGATTTCTGCACTGGCTGAATGTGGCAAACGCAATTCCAGCAATCAGGTCCTGCTCATTACAGAGCATTACTCTGCCCACTGGAACCCTTCATTCCCTGAACAATATCTTGCTCTGACACAAAACACCAGATGTGTGTAGAGTTCCCAGCCCTTCCCACCAGCACTCACCAGGTACAGAAAYGGGCTTTTTATTTAAAGACAAAAGTGGTGGCAGAAACGTGTGAAAACAATGGYAAGTCTGGGAAAGCAGAGCACAAAATGATGGAGAGCAGAACCCAGAAGTGCCAGGATGGACTGGAGTGCCCCTAAAGAGGCCACTGCCCACGGCCCTGGACATCCCCAGGAACCGCCAGCACTCACTGGTGTCAGGCCAAGCTCTGCAGCTCTGTGTGCCTTGACCACTGTCACCTTGGTCCCGGTGACAGGGAAGGGACCAGCAGCAGCTGTGCCGATGTGGCAGCTTGTTCGTGGCGGGAGCATCTTCAGCAGCACGTCCGTGTCCCCAGTGCCCATCTGTGTCAGACACAACACCCGCACACCCATCAGCCTCAACTCCACCTGCAGGAAAAGCCTCCCTGGGGATTGGCACCTTCTCCCAGGGACAGCTCCCAAATCTGTGTGAAAACCCTGCTGTGCAAATCTGCATGAACACCCTGCTGTGCTGGGTTCTGGTTTCTGTTAGTCAGGGACGTGCCAGGGCTGTGCCACAGCCGGTGCCGGGCAGGGGCGGCCACCCCGGGGTCCCCTCTTTGGGGTGGCAGTTCTGGGGTCCCCTCTTTGGG
>NW_026624134.1:146841-154267 GCF_030028575.1 Malurus melanocephalus
CCCCGAGCGAACCCCCTGCTCCCCGGTGCAGCCCCGGCTGTCACACCGCCACCACSGCTCCCTTCATCCCTATATTTTCTAATTTTTTTTATGATCAGCTGAAGATTTCTTTTTGCATCTGCCAAGGAACTATTTTCACAAATAAGTATGTAAATCCTCTGTAAATGTATGCTAATTACTTATTTTAATTACAATGTAAATAAGTAATTACTGAATAATTTTTAAGTATTTACATGGGGTTGTGTGATTTAAAAGCTAACTTGTTGGAAGTATAAAAACTATAAATTTTACGGTAATTAYGCCACAATTTATACACTGTGGCCAAATACAATTTTCTTGTGCTTCGTAAGAGATAAATAAATACGTAATTCCCCAGTAGTTRCTGCAGAATAACAAAACTATTGCACGGTGATTTTTTTTTCCCCTTTTTGTGAAAAATGCCCATACACCAAACCCATYTGAAGTCGAGATTTTTTGCAAGGATAACGAATCACGTTCACCCATGTGATCTGAGGAAGTTCTGAAGGAGATGGGAGGATGCTGAAGGAGGTTGATAAAAAGGATGGGAAGATAAAAGGAGGGGAAATGGCATAAGGGCCCCTGGCTCAGCTCATGTGGGTCTGTGCCGTGCTCAGGTTGGGGGTGCAGAGCTCCAGGGACCCCCAGAGCTCCAGGGACCCCCCTGCTGTTGTTTCTGCAGCTTCCTGCAAACGCTGATGCAGGAGCAGAGCTCGGCAGGAAATTGGCAATCAAAAGGTGAGTTTATAAACAGTTAAATTATATTTCCTGTGGGGTATTTTTTTTTTTATTAATTTCATTGCAATAATACATTAAACACCAGCRCTGTGAAAATTAGTGTTAATGAACATTAAATGTGTTGGACAATTTAAATGGTGTGTATATATCACCTCTCTTATTATTGGGATTGGCCCAGTGGTAATATCCTTTTATCGATCCTCTGCCTTTCTCCTTGCCGCCGTCCCTGTGGAAGTGGCCATGAAGGACACTGTAAGCACAGAGCTATCACAGACATAATCTTTTAGCACTTTAATAACACCGCRAGCAGCCATCACCCACCAGCCCTTAATAACTGTCTCCGTCAGCTCTTTAGAATTTGCAGATTACAGAGTCCTTCTAAATCTTCCTGRAAGCATTAGCGAGCTACCTGGCGTGCTCCCTGGCCGGGCCGGGTCCCCGCACCCGCCTGTCCCAAAATAGCTCCGAGCAGCCTCTTTAGGGCGGGAGGACACGGATCCATTTATAGATTTTGTGCTGCGCCGGGCCCGCTCCGGGAGCCGCTAATGAGGTTTGCTGGGATCCTTCACCGCTCTGCGAGAGCCGGGCCGGGCGGAGGGAGCTGCTGCTTTATCGGGGCACGGAGAATTCCCGGAGGGAGCTGCTGCTTCATCGGGGCACGGAGAATCCCCGGCTGGCAGCAGAATGTGTGCGGCATTGCCAGAACCTCCGGCACCGCCTGTCCGCTCTGCCCCGATCCCATAGAGGCACCTCCGATCCCACATAGCACCACCCGATCCCACAGGGGCACCCCCTGATCCCACACAGCACCCTCTGATCTCATAGGGGCACCCCCTGATCCCACACAGCACCCTCTGATCTCATAGGGGCACCCCTGATCCCACTGGGGCATCCCCTGATCCCACAGGGGCACCCCACGATCCCACACAGCACCACCCGATCCCACACGGGCACCCCCTGATCCCACACGGGCACCCCCTGATCCCGCACAGCACCCTCTGATCTCATAGGGGCACCCCCCATCCCACACGAGCACTCTCTGATCCCACAGGGGCACCCTCTGATTCCACCCGCTGCCCCCCGATCCCACAGCCCTGGCAGCGGTGCCAGCTCTCCCCAGACCAGCTGCCCATCACAGATGCCACCTCAGTCCCCCATAAACAGACCTTTAACATCCTGGATGCCCTGGATCCCACATCAGCCCCTGCCCAGTCATGGCCAGGGGGGCACAGAACTGTGGGGTTTGGAAAAGCGGTGTTGGGACCCGGCACAGACTGCCCAGAACGGCTGAGGCTGCCCCTGACCCCTGGAACTGTCCAAGGCCAGGCTGGACAGGGCTTGGAGAAAACTGGGATGGTGGGAGGTGTGGAATGAGATCAGATTTAAGGTCCAGAAAATCCAAACCATTCGACGATTCAGTGATTCGGTACGAACCCAAAGCCTCGCCCGGGGCTCTGAGGGCTCAGCTCGGGCTCTGTTCACAGATTTCTGCTCACAGATTTCCCTCCAGCCGGCAGTGGTGACCCTGGATCAGGCACATCCAGCCCTGAGAGCACAATCCCCAATTTCCTCAGTGCTGGAACACAGAGCTCACAAACGCAGGTTAAACCTTTGCTGCAGGACATGCCAATATCCCCATCGGGAACCGCGGTGTTTTTATGCCTCTGCACTCATCCTACAGCTGAATTTCACTAATAACGAGATTTATGCAGTGGCATAGCTTTAGAAGAACAGGTTAAGGGGAAATGGATCTGTGTTCAGGAATGCTGAGTACCTGGATTAGGATGATTTTTCCCAATCGGAACACTCAGCACCTCCACAGCTCTGCACTCCATTGCCTTCCTGGTGGATTATACAGCTATTCCAAAGGATTTTYAAAAATTAATGAACAAATGGCTGTGAGACATGTGGGATGCCTCCATCCACCACCATCTCTCCACAGYTGGAATTTCTTTCACTGCAAAATGCGCTGGAGCATCAGCAAAGAGAGSCTGAAAGCAGCTCCCACCAAACTCAGGCAGGTTTTCAGAGAATTTCCTAAATGTCCTTTCAGAGGACTGACCAAAACCATTTCAAGCTTTTCATCTGGAATCTGAAGGAGCACAGGAGGTGCTTTGAGTCGGTTGTTATCAAAATTGCTGACACAACAGTGAATGTGTGCTCCAAACCTGTCCACAGACGAGGAATTCCTAAAATTATCTCTGTGGCTCTCGGAGCATTATCTGCTTGTTCAGGGCTCTGTAMAGGATTTAGGTTCCAGTGAACCCTGCCCAGGGCCTGGCAGCACAGGCAACATTTTAATTGTATTGTTTTCTAAATTTCTGCTTTGTAAAGAATTCAATTTGGTTTATTGTTTGCGATTCGTATCCAGCATTGCAGAATAGATTTAATACACAGTGGTTACAACTGGAAAGTGGTCTAGTTAATAAAATGCATAAAAATAAATAGGAAAATCAATGCTATTGTTAATATTCTGTCATTTTTACACATTTTAAAATTCATAGCAGCTCTAAGAGCACAGCATGAGCGTGGTGAGCTCTGGTTTGGTAAAAAGCTGAAGATGCTGAGACAAAAATATTCTTCAAAAGTGAGATTAGAGAGTTGGGACACTGTCTTGGGCAAAAAATTGAAATTTTGATGGTATTAGCCTGGCTGTAGCTTTGCAGTTTGCATTTCTTCTGCCCACAGAGAGGAAAAATATTTTGYCAGAATAATACAAAATTAAAAGTAAATAAACAAAGGAATCTCGAATTTGGCTTGTGGAAATCTACCCCACACACGGTTAAGATTCTCCCTCTCAGAATTCACGCAATTACAATTAACTGTCCTCCCATGTCTGCAAACACAGAGATCCACAATCAGACAAAGCTAGAAGAGGAAATCCCATTTTCTTTGTGACTTTTAAACCACACAGTGTTAACAGCCACATGGAAAATCTTTCTCATTAACACCTAGGGCTCAGGGGAAATGTTGTCGACGAACGCCTTATTGCATATAACCCCAAACCCTTTAGGACCTTGAGACGCTCAGACGAACTGGAGTAATGACCTGGAAATAGTCCTCTGGGCCTGCTGCAATAATGATGTGGCTGGCTGTATTTTTTTTAATATGAGGAAAGAGATTAAAGAAAATAACAGCCCTGCTTGACTCGTTCATTATTACTGAGGTGAAGTGACCACTAAGAAATGATGACAGAAACCTTGCTCACCAGTCACCAGACCCAAATGGGGCTGTGGAGGTTTCCGACACAGCCTGCCTGAAGGCAGCATAATAAATTCAGACATTATCTGATATGGATGTATCATAATGAAAAATAAATTTGCAAAACAGTCTGATATGAGTTAATCCATAAAGTATTTTATTACTTCATTTTCTTACATTGAATCCATCACGTGTTTTTCTGGCAGCACATTTTTAATTACTTTTAATTTAAATATATGCATCCGCCACTCAGATTGGTTTTGACACTGGTAAAAAAAAAATAAATAAAATAAAATAAAGAAAGCAATTATTGTCCCTGTGCACGGCACTCCTTCCCCCGCAGACAGTGTGGGGTTGGGCTTGGGGACTGTCACTGCTGAGGATCTGTCCCCAAGGCTGCCAGGGCTGCAGCTGGGTGCCCACAGCTCCTCCTCTTCATTCCCATCTTGAGGAGGGGCTATGACAGCACCTCATCCTCTGAACGGGCACCCAGGGGGCTCCCTGGACAGTGGGCAGTGCCAGCCTTCGGTCAGTGGGCAGTGGGCAGTGCCATCCCTTTGGCCAGTGGGCAGTGGGCAGTGGGCAGTGGGCAGTGCCATCCCTTTGGCCAGTGGGCAGTGGGCAGTGGGCAATGGGCAGTGCCAGCCCCACGTCCAGGGCTGGGCAGTGCTGACCCCTTGGCCAGTGGGC
The DNA here is from genome assembly GCF_030028575.1 of Malurus melanocephalus. Taxonomy (NCBI): domain Eukaryota; kingdom Metazoa; phylum Chordata; class Aves; order Passeriformes; family Maluridae; genus Malurus; species Malurus melanocephalus. The sequence goes on from NW_026624134.1 coordinate 151,489, forward strand.
AGTGGGCAGTGGGCAATGCCATCCCCGTGGCCAGTGGGCAGTGAGCAGTGGGCAGTGGGCAGTGCCAGCCCCTCGGCCAGTGGCCAGTGGGCAGTGCCATCCCTTTGGCCAGTGGACAATGGGCAGTGCCAGCCCCTTGGTCAGTGGCCAGTGGGCAGTGGGCAGTGCCATCCTCTCGGCCAGTGGGCAGTGGGCAGTGCCAGCCCCAGGGCTCGTGGCCGTGCCAGCCACGCCAGCACATCCATTAGCACTGATGCAAAAGTGACCATTAAGGAGTGGTGACAGGGCCCTGCTCATTTGTGGCTGGGACAAAGCGCCGCTGCCCGGGGCTGCCTAATGAAATCTGAAACCATCACAGTTATTTGTCATATGGGTGTAACACATTTGCTGAGCGGTCTAATAAATGTAATAATCCAAATATTCCTCCAGTTCTTTTAGAAGAAATACATTTATTGCCTGCGAAGTCTTCTAACAACAATTTCTTAACCTGTTGTGTCCCCTCACTGTGCTAARAGAGGGCAGTGCCCACCCAGAGTGGAAGCCCAAAGTCTCCTCTGGGGTCAGCAGAGCTGTGAGCTGGCAGCTGGCACAGAGCTGTGGCTCCATCCTCACACATCACTGAAATAAACCCTGAGCTTCTGCATTTCTTCAAATCCATTTGGATTCACATTTTGTGCAGCATTTCCTCCCATGGCAGTTCCACCAGTGCCACCCCAGCCATGGCAGGGACACSTCCCACTGTCCCAGGTCACTCCCAGCCCTGTCCAGCCTGGCCTTGGGCACTCAAAGGGATCCAGGGGCAGCCMCAGCTGGCCCAGGGCCAYAKAAACAATTCCCTGASGTTTCATGACAGCTGTTCTGGGCAGAACTGTGCCAGCAGCTCTCAGATGATCCTGTGTGAGCCCACCAGGTCCCTGCCAGCTGCTGTCAGGGCTGAGCCTGTCCCTGTGTCCTGTCCCTGTGTCCCTGTGTCCGTGTGTCCAGTCCCTGTGTCCCTGTGTCCTGTCCCATGTCCAGTCCCTGTGTCCTGTCCCCGTGTCCTGTCCCTGTGTCCTGTCCCTGTGTCCCTGTGTCGTGTCCCCGTGTCCTGTCCCTGTGTCCAGTCCCTGTGTCCTGTCCCCGTGTCCTGTCCCTGTGTCCTGTCCCCGTGTCCCTGTGTCCCTGTGTCCCTGTGTCCCTGTGTCCTGTCCCTGTGTCCCTGTGTCCGTGTGTCCTGTCCCTGTGTCCCTGTGTCCTGTCCCCGTGTCCTGTCCCTGTGTCCCTGTGTCCTGTCCCCGTGTCCTGTCTCTGTGTCCTGTCCCTGTGTCCCTGTGTCCCCGTGTCCTGTCCCTGTGTCCTGTCTCTGTGTCCAGTCCCTGTGTCCTGTCCCCGTGTCCTGTCCCTGTGTCCTGTCCCCGTGTCCCTTTGTCCAGTCCCTGTGTCCTGTCCCCGTGTCCAGCCACAGCACCAGGGCACCTCAGCCACCTGGGCCCCTTGGGCCAGGGCTCCACGAAACTAAAAACGGGTTTGTTGTGTATAAAACCCTGCAGGGTTCCCAAGGGAGCAAAGGAGCAGCAAAACACACCCAAATTCAAGCATCTCCCATAGTCCCTTCCCATAAAAAGATGCTTCCCTACACCTGAGCTGCTGGTGGAAGGGGGTGGCAGACCCCTGTGTTAGCAGAGTGTGAGCCAGCATTTCACACACCACCACGCCAAACACAACTTTGATATGCTGAGCAAATATTGAATCCTATTGGTTTAATTTAATTAAAATTTATTAACCTTTTATTAAACATATACCTCATTAAAATTCTCAKTCCTGTCTCCTACAACAGCCCAGCCATATTCTCATTTCCAAGCTCATTAAATACCACCCAAAGACAACCTGTTTCTTAAGCACTGATTGTTGATAAACTCTCATATTAACCCCGACGTGTCCCAGGGACTTTGGAAAGGAGACAGAATTAAATCCAAACACGAGCCYGGGTGCTGCTGTTTGGAAAGGAGTTCAGAGAGGGACCAAGGTCCAGGTTTAGCCCTCGGTGCTGGTGCAGCCAGGCACGGGGCTTTGACAAAATGAGCTCACTCTCCTCCACCTTCACTGAAACACCTCCAGCAGCAAGCACTTCTCCAAAAATTATGAGACTCCACAAATTTGGACAAAATCATGGTATTCTTTTGTTCCCTTTACAAAGCCGAGCCTTTCCTTTCAGCCTCTGGGGATGGCTTTGGGAATCTCGTCCTCTGTGCTCCTGGAGCTTTGCTCTGTGCTGCTTAACTCCAGTCCCAGGCACAGCCTGCCCAYTGTGATGRTGCYCTGGACCTTCCCCAGTGCCCAGCCYGTTCTCTTTTTATCCTTTGAAATTATCAGTTTTCCACAGGTACAATGATCAGGCCTCCAAATCCACATCCACCCCCAAATCACAGAACGTGGGGAGATGATGGTGCTGGGTCCTACCATGGAGCAGCCACTGCCAGAGGCTCCCAGGGGCACATCTGGGACTGCCCTGAGGATGCTGCTGGTCTGGAGCACAGCCTGACCTTGCTCAGCACRGACAAATCCACATGCAAGAGCTGTAAAGAAAAGCTATGTTAATTGCAGCACATAAAATCTGTGATTACTCCAGCTAATCTGTCAGAGCAGGGAAATATTGACTATTGTGGAAGGATAGCATTTGCTGCTGCATCTGGGGAGCTGAGGGGAGCACTGAGTGCTCGTGGCTGTGGGGAGAACCTGCAGAGCAGGAGAGGAGAGGGGACGAGGGGAACAGGGCTGGGGAAGGGCTGGGGAAGGGCTG
>NW_026624134.1:155053-156863 GCF_030028575.1 Malurus melanocephalus
GGGGAAGGGCTGCAGGGGCTGGGGAAGGGCTGCAGTGGGTCCAGCAGAGCAGGGCAGTCTGGGGACATGCTGCCCCAAAAAGCAGGACACACTCCTCCTCACACTCCTCCTCAGTCCAGAGCTGTGCTGGCCATCCAGCAGTGGTCACCCCACTGCCATGGGGTGGTCAGCAGCCCTGAGAAGGCCAGAGAGGGGCACACACCGTGGGACAGCAGCGTGGAGAGAGCCCCAGTGCTCCTGAGAAACCTGCTGGATTTAAGTAACCTCCTCCTTCTGATGGGAGAAGGATCCAGGCTGGGACAGAAACCCTTCCCTGGTTTGATTTCAGGCTGCTCTCAATCTGACATCTCTTCCAAGGCCCTACAGAAGCAGCTCAGGACGTATTTTTGGCACCTTCAYCCTCACCCAGCAGAGTGACCCAAGCCTTTTTATTGATACAGACTGGGTATGAGTTTATCACTTGTGGCGTCATCCTAGCCCTGTTCATAAGATTAAAAGCCACTGCTTGCATGTGCCAAGCTTACCAAATCATTACCTGCTGTRTATGAAGTGTTTAATTGCATAAAATGACATCATGTTTATCTGTGCAGCATTAGCATCTCGTTGGTGGTGTCACAGTGGTAAACATGCGTGATATCATCAGTCATTACCGGGACTTAAAATCAATTGCTCTCCCTGCACCCTCTTGTACAGAGAGGAGCACAATACATTAATGAACTTGAGCAAGAACCTAAGTGACAAGAAGAAACAGCATAAATAATATCGCTTAAAATGTGTTATCTATAACAATGAAGTGTCTCAAATAATAGAATTATGGATTCCAAAGAGGAAAGCAAGTTATTGAAATTCACACCATGGGAGCACCAGTGTGTGCTCATCAACAAAATCACCTATAAATTAATCTGATTTAATGCTGGATGTAGGTTGTATAAGACACCAACATCACTAATCAGCTTTATTTTATAAACATGTCCCATTTTGCAATCTATTTGCCTGGGTAACTTGACTAAGCAAGAATTTAAGATGTSGGTCAAAAATTTTTCCCCTTGCCTTATGATAACTTCACTTAGGCCCTCGTAAACAGTTCTTTTGGCAACTTATTAGTCCCATTATTTCAGAATTTTCTTCAATGAACCATTTTTTAGCTATCAAAACATTTAGTTCCAGCTGACTTCAACGATACRGACTTCAGACCAACTGAATATATGAGTTTAACAAGATTACATAGTCAAATAGCCATTCCTTACCATGTTCATATTTCCAAATAAACTGTCAAGGTACAACCCAGAACAAAGTCTATTAGAAGAGGACACGCAGAGTACATTGACTTTAACTGTATTGATTATGGATAATTATTTGGTCTCTACTGTCTTCTCACATCTTTACAAATTTTCTCTGGGAAAGCTTAAACTTTATTGTTTACTTCTCAAAACGAGGGAGAAGGACAAGGACAGAATTCCTTTCGTGTCCCCTTAACCATCAGGGAATCATGCCATGCCCCACGGCGGCGCGGAAGTTACGGCCATCTCCGAGTGAGAGCATTCATAGCTGGAGGTGGATTATTTGCAAAATCAAAGCCAAGCCAGATGACATTCTGTCAGGATAAACAAACCGTTCAACCACGACACCATGAGTACTGACCAGAACGAAAAGGAATCTCTCGCACCCACTGAGGCAGGGCGGGCGCTGCGGTCCCGCGGGCACGGACGGGCGAGCCCGGTGACTCCTTGGGCCTGGAGCTCGTGGCCATTTGGTGACAGTGACCTCAGTCCTGGCTCTCGTGGCCATTTGGTGACAGCCTGACCTCAGT
>NW_026624134.1:158373-160701 GCF_030028575.1 Malurus melanocephalus
CCCCAGCCCAGCCCGGCCCCGCTCTGCCCATCCTCGGGGTCTCCACCCCAGCCCAGCCCGGCCCCGCTCTGCCCATCCTCGGGGTCTCCTCCCCAGCCCAGCCCGGCCCCGCTCTGCCCATCCTCGGGGTCTCCTCCCTCCCGATCGCTCTCGCCATTGGGGGTCACTGTTCCAACAAAAGCCGCGGCTCCGCCGCTCTCTCCGATTATTAAAAACAATATTTCTGCTACAGCTGTTTCCYGGTTTGGCTGATATGTTAAGCTAGAATGAAAGCGTTTGTTGGGAATTTTTTTTCTCATTTACAGCAACTTCCTTAACTTCGCTTTGAATTTCCTTTAAACTCTGATGAAATACAGTTCATCTGCCACCAAAACCTGAACCAAAATGATGTGAAAAAGAACCCGCGAAAGGGTTTTTATGAGATCTCCTTCTCCCTGCACAGGCAGCCCTGATCAGGGACTGTAGGCAAGGAAATAATTTCTTTTAAATGAGTGTCTGGTTCCCTTTATATTTTTTTCTTTCGCTTCAGATTGCGAGGGAAAAAACCCAAGGTGTCAATCAGCTTTAAAACAGTTGAGCTGATCTTATTTCTTCTCTGTACTGTATTCAAGCCAAACATTCCCTGAATAGAAAAGCATAGAAAACTCATAATAGCTAAATTGGTGCTTTTAAAGCCCAAATTTAACATGCTTCCTTGGGGACATTTTCCCAGCATAGAGGAAAACAAATATATGTGATTTAATGTCTGTTATAGAGGTTAAAATCTGCACCTATTCTTTCTTACACTCGTGAGAGGCAAGAGTGGATTTCGGGTGGGAAAGGAGGCAGCAGGGAGAGGCAGGAGGGAGAATTTCCCTGGAATGCACAGCCAGGTGATTCATTTCAGAAGTGACACCATTTTTGTGAGGAACACGGAAGATCTACAGCATTTTCCTTTTGAACTCAATAGATAGTGGAAAGGAAGCTGTTTCTCTTTTCTTGGTATTTAATTTTGAACTCTGGGTGTCTGCTGGCTGTGATGCAGCAGCCTTGAGGTGGATRCTCAGTGGAGCTGTGAGGATTAGGGCAGGACTGGCCCTGGGGTGGCCTTTAGTCCTGGCTGAGCTTGGCTTTGGAAGGCTCAGACCTGGGAGCAGCCCCACAGGGTGTGCTCTCATCACGTTTTCTGTTTTGGTTGTACCTGGGATAGACTCAGGAGCTGTTGCCATCTCCTCCTCTGCCACTTCTTCCTCTTTTTCCTCCTCTCCCGAGTGTTTTCCTTTGTCCTGCAGCTTCTCCAGATTTGGCTCAGCAGTCTGGGAGAGGGGGAGATGTTAAAGCCCATCAGCCAAGGGGGCTGAGCTCCTGCAGAAAGGGAGGAAGAGCAGCAGTGGCACCTTCCCAGGGCAGGGACAATGCCCAGGGTGCTGCCCATCAGTCCCTCTCGAGCAATTGCTGATGGATTCCTTGAGAGAGGCCAGAGCAGCAGAAAAAGTACAGAAATTATTAAATCAGCGTGTCTGACTGCAGCCCCTGGTCCTTGCTGTAATCAGGGAATAATGTGTGTACAAGGGGAGTGCTAGTAGCTCTCTGTTTTCTAATCTGCTGGTTTCATTGTTCATATATTAATTGTTCCCTTTTATCTCTGGTGGTGTTTTTCCTTTGTCCCTGTCATCTGTCCATTCGTTGGCCTTCAAGACTTGTCCCTAGCTCAGTTTGGGGAACTTTCTCCTCATTTCACCCACTCACATCTCCGCTTTCTCGCTGCAGGCAGTCTCTCCAGCAGTGATTTGGAGAGGTACAGAGCTGTTGTGAACTCAGCTCCTGCACTCTGTATTTATCACTGGATCCATTTTATCCCAGTGATGTGCTGCTGCAGGAACTGCGTGTCCCAGCCCTGGGGGCTCCTGCCCTGGGCTCTCTGGGGGTCCCACGGGCACTCTGAGCCCAGCACAGCCTTAGGCAGGGCTCTGAGCCTGGCCTGAGCCAGGAACATCTGCTTTGTGCCACCCTGGTGGAAGGTTCATTGAAATTTTTGATTTTTAAAAATGCAGTAGAGGTTTAACATTTCTGGAGCTTGGTACAGCTGAACTGTGAGAACCTGCAGCATTCCTGCATGCAGCCGTCACTTAATCCTCGCTCAGGTTTACTCCTGCTCGCAGAGAAGCTGAACCTGGCAGGAGAAAKGGTTTAAAATCACTGCTAGCAATTGTGCAAAACCTAAAAGTTAAAGTGAGTGGGAGAAGCGRCGGCTGCCTGATATATTGGAACTACAGCATTTATTTGTGGCAATGAATTGTTTCCTGTCCCTCATCAGCCGAGTTCCAGGATCTCTGCTGTGAGCTGCCA
>NW_026624134.1:161511-163802 GCF_030028575.1 Malurus melanocephalus
AGCGATGGGAGCTCCACCCAAACCTCTGCCCTCATTCCGCTGCTTTTCTCCGGATCAATTGAGGAATTAACGTTTTTAATTGAGTCCTCACCCCGACTGAGCCGGGTCTGTGCCTGTTCCAGGTCCACATTTCCAGTTCCAGCCCAGGGACTGTGGTGCCAGGCGCTTTTCTGGATCAGATGAGGAGGTTTTGGCATTCACAAAAATCACTAGGTTAATTCTTAGACTGCATTCAGACCTGTGCATCCACAAGGAGGCTGTTGCTTGAGTGCTTCAAATTGTATTCCTTCCTTTCTAGCTTTTATTTTATCCTTAATTTGATTTTAAATATTATGAGATGATGGAGAAGGGGGCTCCTTGAGCAGCCAGCAGCTTAGAACTGAAACCAAGCACAAGTCACTTATTTGCAGCCGGTTTAAACAGCTGTTTCTGGCACTGCAGCATGGATAAATGTTTAAATTCTTTACAAATATTAGTATAAATCTTCACAGTTTAAATTAGAACCTAAATCCTTCAAAGCTGAAAGAGGAGACACGGCCCTCTGGTCAAATGGACTCATTGTTCAGTTAATCCCAGGAGATATCTGGCTACTGGTGTTTTCTTGGTGCATCTCAGTCTAAGATGAATTTAGACAATTAATCATCAGTTACAAAAAATGATTTTTGTTAATATTTTTTTTTTCTGGATCAATAGATTTTATACAAGAATCTTTCTGCTCATTAGTTGGAGGGCAGTTCCTTGAAACAAATTCTGCCTGTGATTCTACCTTAAATTCATCAGTAGATATTAAATAGGTCATTGGTGTAATAAGGGCCAAATCTGCTTCCCATAGATCACAATGGCCAGTGCTCCTAGGGTCTAATTATCCCATATTTGGTCAATAAGCCATTAACATACAGCCATGGATGTTAATAACCATTTCATGAAAAAGTCTTGGTAATTTATGAGATCAACACTGGTTAGGAAAATTAATAAATATTTCATTGGTAAGATTTATCCGAGGACGTTTGGGTCTGAGGGAGGAAGCACTGGGCTGTGAAAAGGGGGCCCAAGCTCAAATAAAGGAAGAAAGATGGGGTAAAGAAAGCCCAAAAACCAAGCCCATGGTAGCTGGGTTTAACTTGGGCTAATAAAAATTTACTTCAAATCCTATAGCTAATAAATCCAAAGGGTGTATGAGGGARTCCAGTAAAACCTGACTTAACATTATGTTAGTGCTATTAACAATATTTATATAGATGTCATTTCAGGGGAGGGTTAAAGCTGCTGAGTTATGGGCTGGTGCAGGGAGTTGTGGCATGGAGCTGCGTTCTGTGGGCACTCAGGTGCCATCTCCTGCCCCTTTTGGGGCTACAAAAGTTTAGAATGACATGRAAGACAAAGGTGGAAGGCTCAGAATTTCTGCTCACTTCAGCATCCTGTCGCCCAGACTGCCTTGAAGCTTAATAAACTTCATGGYAGAATGTGATTTACCATGTTTGCCAATCCATTCTTCACCTGACAGTAAATCTGTTGTGTTTGATTGGGTGTACAGCAGTTATAACCATGTGGCATTTTTTCTGCTGTGGTCTTTAGCAGTAATCATGTTTTGCACACTTGTGTAGTCAAAACCCTTTCCTGTGGCTATAAACCTAGTGGAAGCCTGAATTTTACCTTGCAGTCACTTCCAAAATGTCAACTATTTTTAACTTCAGACTGCTCTTAAAAATCCAGTTGTAGCCTGTTAGGCTTAAAAGCCAGTTTGTGTCAGGAGCAGAGAGGGGTGASCTGGCAGGATGGGCAGAGCCACAAACTGTGCCAGCCCTGCCCAGAGGGGTGCCAGCCTTGACTCAACACGGTGCTTACACGTGTGCCTAAAATAAAATTTAAAAAAAAAACAGGTTTTTTTGTGCTTTGCTTAATTGTGCCCTTAATTACTTTTGCAGTGGTTGAAACCCCAATTGGATGGGACGTTCTTCTCACTGGTGGGGATTTRCACTCTCAAATGGTGATGTGTGTTCTTACCAATATACTAAACCTGATTATTTATTTCCTGCAAAAATGTTTGGAGGTTACAAGCTGGATTAGAGCTGTGGGAGCATTCCCCGGGGTGTTTTGGGCTGCCAAGAGCGGGGTGTGCTGCTCAGAGAGCACTGCACCCACAGCACCCAGGGGAGCAGGGCTGCCCTCACAGCACAGAACTGCTCCTAAAGCAAATGGAATGAGTGATGAAAGCAAATGGAATGAGTGATGAAGGCTTCCCTTTCCTCTGCTCAGACCTTCCTGCAGACAATTCCGGGGCTCTCCAGGCA
>NW_026624135.1:0-1273 GCF_030028575.1 Malurus melanocephalus
TCTGTGGGGCCAGGAGCCTCTGCCCTGCTCCAGAGCCTTCTACCTGGGACCTGAGTTCATGAACCTTTGTCTATTTACACACCTGAGTGTGAAAACTAACTCTAGCTGCTCCAGGGTGACATGTCCACCTCCAGAACCTTGTGCTGGGGACCTTGTCCATGTCCCTTCATGTGTTTGCACACCTGAGTGTGCAGGGGGATTCTGGCTGCTCCAGGGTGGCATTTTCACCTCCAGATCCTTCTACCTGGGACCTGAGTTCATGTCCCTTTGTGTGTTTGCACACCTGAGTGTGAAAACTGACTGTGGCTGCTCCAGAGTGACACTTTCACCTCCAGATCCTTGTACTTGAGATCTGTGCCCATGTCCCATTGCGTATTTTCACACCTGAGTGGGCAGGATAACTCTGGCTGCTCCAGGGTGGCATTTCCACCTCCGGATCTTCTACCTTTGACCTGAGTTCATGAACCTTTGTGCTTATTTACACACCTGAGCATGAAAACTCACTGTGGCTCCTCCAAGGTGGCATTTTCACCTCCAGATCCTTCTACCTGGGACCTGTGTCCAGGTCTCTGTGTTTATTCACACACCTGAGTGTGAAAACAAACTGGCTGCTCCAGGGTGGCATTTCCACCTCCAGACCCTTCTGCTTGGGACCTGTGTCTATGTCCCTTTGTGTATTGTCACACCTGAGTGTGCAAACCAGCTCTGCCCTGCTTTAGAGTAACATTTTTACCTCTAGAACTTTCTGTTTGGGAGTTGTGTCCACGTCCCTGTGGGCATTGACACACCTGAGTGTGCAAACTCTGGCTGCTCCAGGGTGGCATTTTCACCTCCAGATCCTTCCACCTGGGGTCTGTGCCCGTGTCCCTGTGCCTATTTACACATCTGAGCATGAAAAGCCACTCTGTCTGCTCCAGGGTGACATTTTCACCTCCAGATCCTTCTGTTTGGGAGTTCTGTCCATGTCCCTTTGTGTATTTACACACCTGAGTGTGCAAACCACACTGCAGGGTGGCATTTCCACCTCCAGATCCTTGTACTTGGCACTTGTGTTCATATCCCTGTGTTTATTTACACACCTGAGTGTGAAAACTGGTTCTGGCTGCTCCAGGGTGATATTTTCACCTCCAGACCCTTCTTTTTGGGCATTCTGTCCATGTCCCTGTGTGTATTTACACACCTGAGTGTGCAAACTGACCCTGGCTGCTGCAGAGTCCCACATCCCAGGGTTAAGTGCAGTGTAAATTCACTGAGGGTTTAAGGATTTACTGAT
>NW_026624135.1:3398-5599 GCF_030028575.1 Malurus melanocephalus
TGGAATGGAATGAGGTGATGATGAATGGCTTTGCCTTTTCCTGTCGTGGGAGATTTTGAAAGTGGCACCACAAAATGTTGGGGATGTAGGGAAGATACTGAAATATATTATTCTTGTTGTTATTATTATTACTACTGTATCATTATTATTATTTTATCATAATCAATATTATAACCATTATAATTATAAGAGCACTATTAATTTTATTATACATATATAGAAAATTTAGATTAAATATATATTACAGTTATAGAAAAGACTTAAAATATAAATATAAATTTTAACAATTATATTTTAAAATTAATAATAATGATAATATTGATAATAATTATTATATCACAATAATAATTTTATCATGATTATTATTGTTATTATCATTATAATAAGCACTATTAAGCTTGTTATATATTTATAGAAAATTTAGATAAAATAGATATTACATTTGTAGAAAAATTATACAAAATATAGTTATAAAATTTAACAATAATATTATTTTAAAATTAATAATGATAATATTGATAATTTTATCACAATCATTATAATTATTATAATAAGCACTATTATTTTATCATATATTTATAGATAACCTATATTAAAATATATTACATGTGTGGAAAATCTATATAAAATATAAATATAACATTTAACAATATTATTTTCAAATTAATAATAATATTGATAATGATGATTATTATTATTGTATCACAATAATAATTATTATCATTTTATCGCAATTGTTATTATCATTATTACCATTATAATAAGCACTATTATTTTTACTATGTATTTATGTAAAAATCAGATAAAATATAGATTACATTTCTAGAAAACTTATATAAAATAGAAATGTAAAATGTAACAATAAGATTATTTTAATAATAATGATAACATTGATAATAATGATAATTATGATAGTAATAGTAATAATAATTATAATGATAATAATAATATTAATAAATAATAATAATAATCCAAATGAAATCTGAAAGTACCACTGATACTGTGGTGTCAGTGGGGGATTGGGAGAGGAGAATATGGGAAGAATTTGGGATTGAATCCCCCTTGGAGGTGAGGAATGCAGTGAGAAGGAGCTGCTCTCACCTGAGTGTGACCTGGGGCAAAAGGGAACTTTTCCCCTTTTTCTGTGGAGATCTAAGCAGGGAAAGTGAGAAATCTGTGTCCAAAAATGCCAAATCCACAATGAAATGACCAAATGTGTCATTTTTCCCCCAGGAGGAACAAGAGGCAGCTAGACGCCGTCAGCAGAGAGAAAACAAGAGCAACACCACGACCCCAACCAAGGTCCAAGAAAACAAGGTGAACATCCCACATTTCTGTGCTCTGAACGTGTTCCCCCTCAGGCTGGGAGTCAGGAGAGTCTGAGCACACCCAAACTGCTGCTGTGCCCAAAAATGCCACTTGGAGAGTTCAGAAAAGCTGAATTTGGGAGTTGTGCTGCGGATTCTGGCAGTGTAAAGTTGTGGTTGTCCCCAAGTCCCAGCCCGTGAGTGGGGTTCAGAATGTGCTGAAAGTCATTTCCTCTCTGGGCTGATGCTCTGAGAAATGCAGGGCCCAGAAATAGAAAATATTGATTGTGCTCTGGCTTTGGAGTGAAATTCAGCTGAAGGATGGAGGCAGGAAAGGAGGAATAATCAGCTTTTGTTAGAGAACAGGGGCACATTTAACAGAATTGTAGGGCAGTTTGAGTTGGAAGGGATTAAAATTCACCCATTCCACCCCTGGACACCTCCCACTATCCCAGGGTGCTCCAAGATCCATCCAGCCTGGCCTTGGGCACTGCCAGGGATCCAGGGGCAGCCACAGCTGCTCTGGGAATTCCATCCCAGTCCTTCCCCACCCTCCCAGGGAACAATTCCTTCCCAAAATCCCATCCATCCCTGCCTGAAGCTCCCCTCCCTCAGCATTTTCTTTTCTGTAATGAATAAATTCAGAAGGGAATGAGCACAACTCTTTAAGAACAGCTCTTACCCCGAACAATTCCACTTCCCTGGCAAACCAGTTTCCTTTCACAAACTGAATAATAATAATAAATAATAAATACAATAAATAACCTTTGCTTAAAAAGAATGCTGCACACAGAGTTAGAAAAAACCAAACTTTCTCCAAACCTCTCAGGATTCTGGTGCTGAAGAAGAAAAAGCTGCAGCAAATTCTGTTAAAAAGCCATCTCCCTCCAAGGC
>NW_026624135.1:7265-13502 GCF_030028575.1 Malurus melanocephalus
CCCTTCCTACTTCCCCCTAATGGGTCTGAAAAAGGCAGGAGGGGTATTTTCTCTATTCCCACCTTCCCCTGATGGTCCTGAAAACAGCAGGAGGGGGATTTTCTCCATCCCATCTCCCCCTGATGGATGTGAAAAAGGCAGGAGAGGGAGAACCATGAAAAAGGCAGGAGAGGGATTTTCCCCTTCCCACCTTCCCCTGATGGTCCTGAACAGGCAGGAGCGGGATATTACTCTTCCCGACTCCCCATGATGGTCCTGAAAAAGGCAGGAGGGGGATTTTCCCCTTCCCACCTTCCTCTGATGGGTCTGAAAGAGGCAGGAGGAGGATTTTCTCCATCCCAACCTTCCCTGATGGTCCTGAACATGCAGGAGAGGGGTTTTGCCCTTCCCACCTCCCCCTAATGGGTCTGAAAAAGGCAGGAGGGGGATTTTCTCCATCCCAACCTTCCCCTGATGGTCCTGAAGAGGCAGGAGAGGGGTTTTTCTCCATCCCAACCACTCTGTGATGATTCTGAAAAAGGCAGGAGGGGAATTTTCTCCATCCCAACCTCCCCCTGATGGGTCTGAAAAAGACAGGAGGGAGATTTTTTTCCATCCCAACCTTCCCCTGATGGGCCTGAAAAAGGCAGGAGGGGGAGAACCCTGAGCAACGCAGGAGAGGGATTTTCCCCTTCCTACCTTCCCCTGATGGTCCTTAACAGGCAGGAGCGGGATATTCCTCTTCCCAACTCCCCATGATGGTCCTGAAAAAGACAGGAGAGGGATTTTCCCCTTTCCCACCTCCCTGATGGATGTAAAAAAGGCATAAGGGGGGATTTTCTCCATCCCAACCTTCCCCTGATGGATGTAAAAAAGGCAGGAGGGAGATTTTCCCCTTCCCACCTTCCTTTGATGGGTCTGAAAGAGGCAGGAGGGGGATTTTCTCCATCCCAACCACTCCATTCTGATTCTGAAAAAGGCAGGAGGGAGATTTTCCCCTTCCAACCTCCCCTGTTGGATGTAAAAAAGGCATAAGGGAGGATTTTCTCCATCCCAACCTTCCCCTGATGGTCCTTAAGAGGCAGGAGGGGGATTTTCTCCATCCCAACCATTCCATTCTGATTCTGAAAAAGGCAGGAGGGGGATTTTCCCCTTTCCACCTCCCCCTGCCTGCCCCAGGCATTGCCACCACCTCCCTTCTCCTGCTAAATTGGGGCTTTGCTCTGTGCTTGTTGAGGGATGTTTTGTGGCAAAAGAGTGATTTGAGGTATATTTTTCAGCCAAAGAGTGTTTTTGAGGACTGTTTTGTGGCAAAAGAGCGATTTTGAGTGATATTTTSTAGCAATGGAGKGGTTTTGAGRGATGTTTCGTGGCAAAGGAGTGATTTTGAGGGGTGTTTTGTGGYAAAAGAGYGATTTRGAGTGATATTTTGTGGAAAGGAGTGATTTTGAAGAGTATTTTGTGTCATTGGAGTGATTTTGAGGGGTGTTTTGTGGGAAAAGAGTGCTTTTGTGAAGTATTTTGTGTCATTGGACTGATTTTGAGGAGTATTTTGTGGCAAAGGAGTCATTTTGAGGGATATTTTGTGGCAAAAGAGTGATTTTGAGGGAAGTTTTGTGGCAAAGGATTGATTACAAGGGTTATTTTGTGGCAAAGGAGCGATTTTTGAGGGATATTTTGTTGCACAAGAGTGATTTTGATGAATCTTTTCTGGGAAAGAGTGATTATGAGGGATGTTCTGTGGCAAGGAGTGATTTGAGGGATTTTTTTGTGGCAAAGGAGTGATCTGAGAGATATCTTTTTGGGAAAAAAATTGATTTTGAGGGATATTTTTTCAGCAAAACAGTGATTTTGAGGGATATTTTGTGGCAAAAGAGTGATTTTGAGGAATATTTCTCAGAGAAAGAATGATTTTGAGCGATGTTTTGTGCCAGCAGATGCATTTTCAGTCTGTTCCAAATCCATCTGCAAAGGCTTGGGCTGATTTTTAGAGGCCAAATGAAAAGCAAGAGAGAAAAAAGCRAGGAGAGGTGTCTGGGGATCAACCAGGGCTGAACAGGGGTGAATTTGCTCTCTGTAAAATTCACWTTTTGATTGATTTTGCAGACTCATTTAAGATCCAGTACATGCAGTTCATGGCCTACATGAAAACTCCTCAGTACAAAGCAAACCTGCAACAGCTGCTGGAGCAGGAGAAGGTGAGTCTGACTTTTGAGCAATCCTAAAGAAAATTATCAGATTCTGGAGTTCCTTGAATGTGGGGAAAAATGCTGGAAACGGGAATTGTGGGCATTTACACCAGTGCTGCTTAGGCTGAAAATTCCCTGGGGATTTTATTGCAAACTCAGTTTTGGTGTGTTTGAATGTGCAAAATGAGAGCTGCACCTGCTCTGTGTCCCCCCTGACTCAGAATCACAGGATCCCCGGGTGGTTTGGGTTAGAAGGGACCTCAAAGCCCGCCCAGTGCCACCCCTGCCATGGCAGGGACACCTCCCACTGTCCCAGGCTGCTCCAAATTCCATCCAGCCTGGCCTTGGGCACTACCAGGGATGGGATCCCTCCCAAACCCAAACCAATTCCAGATTTTGTGAACCACAGTTCATAGGGATGAAGAAACCCAAACTGCCATCACTGATTTAGAGGACTTCATGCAGCATCCCTGGCACTGATAATCCCTGGTATTGATAATCCCTGGTGTTAATAATCCCTGGCACTGATAATCCCTGGCATTGATTGTCCCTGGCATTGATAATTTCTGGTATTGATAATCTCTAATATTGATATCCCTGGCACTGATAATCCCTGGCACTGATAATYCCTAGCATTGATAGTCCCTGGTATTGATGATCCTGGTATTGATGATCCCTGGCATTGATAATAGCTGGTATTGATAATCCTTGGTATTGATTATCCCTGTCATTGATAATTCCTGGCACTGATAATCCCTGGCATTGATAATTCCTGGTATTGATAATTCCTGATATTGATAATCCATGGCATTGATAATACCTAATATTGACAACCCYTGGCATTGATAAAATTGTGTCAGGTTTCTCAGGTGGGTAAAGAGTGAATGTCCCAATTTGGGGGTGGGATACAGGAAAGGCAAGGGCAGCCCTGGAGCTGTGCAGGGGTGTTTGTCTGTCCTGGAGCTGTGCAGGGGTGTTTGTCCTGGAGCTGTGCAGGGGTGTTTGTCTGTCCTGGAGCTGTGCAGGGGTGTTTGTCTGTCCTGGAGCTGTGCAGGGTGTTTGTCCTGGAGCTGTGCAGGGGTGTTTGTCTGTCCTGGAGCTGTGCAGGGGTGTTTGTCTGTCCTGGAGCTGTCAGCAGAGGAAGGAGATTTCCTGCCTGAGCACCTCCCTGTGCTGCTTTATCTCAGCTCTGAGTGATTGAATCGCTGCATCAGTCAGCTCTGATCAGAGGCTGTTCCTGCTGCTTCTGCCTGGCAACGCTCAGCAATGAACCTGAACTTCCAGTGAAGGTCTTTCTGTGCCTAAAGAGGCCCTGAAAGAGCTGGAGAGGGACTGGGGCCAAGGGCTGGAGGGACAGGACACAGGGAATGGCTTCCCAGTGCCAGAGGGCAGGGATGGATGGGATATTGGGAAGGAATTGTTCCCTGGGAGGGTGGGGAGGCCCTGGCACAGGGTGCCCAGAGCAGCTGTGGCTGCCCCTGGATCCCTGGCAGTGCCCAAGGCCAGGCTGGACATTGGGGCTGGGAGCAGCCTGGGACAGTGGGAGGTGTCCCTGCCATGGCAGGGGTGGCACTGGGTGGGCTTTGAGGTCCTTCCAACGCAAACCTTTCTGGAATTCTGTTCAGGTCCTGCTTTTGGCAGTCCCTGGGGAAGCTTTCCTGTGCTCTGTAGCCTTTGGGAGAGTGGCAGTGTAAAACCATTTTAAAGGGCTTTTTAATCGTGTTTTCCATATTAATCTGTCTCCAGAAGAGACAGATTAATGTGTGCCACCCTGTGTGCCATCCCATTCCTTACCGAGGGTGGTTGGTGTTGCTGTGGTGTTCATGGCAACCTCTTCTGCTGTGCTTGTTTCCATTTGCTTTCACACTCGATCAGCACTTTGAATTTTCATCTTTTTCCTTGAGCAGCAGATTTTTCTGCTGGTTCTGCACTCGTCAGGAAAGTCAGCACCAAATGAATTTGCCTYGTGCACAGATGCAGTGATGGCGTGCAAGGCTTGTGCCCTGCACACAAAATGAATCCAGACTGTGGAAAAATCATCACYTGGTGGTGGTGTCCACATTGTTAAACATTTAAGTGAGGAATTCAGTATGAAAATATTTTTTAATGGAGTGTTATATGGCAAATTCAGCCTGACAGAGGCAGAGCTCTGAGGGGCTGGGTATGGTCTGTTCAAGAACTGCCTCTTACAGGAGGGTTTTCAGTATCCTAAATATGATAAAAACCTCTCTGTAATAACCATTTTGAAATCAGCTGCTGCTTCCCTGAGTGCCCTTAGATGGAGCTCACAGCCTCTGCAGAGCCTGGGGAGGCTGAATGAAAAGTCTCATGTGGAAAACARAAATGATTTTCCAGCATCACCCAGAGCAGCCCCTTTAGCATTGCAGGCACTGTTTTCCCTGTGTGTTCCTTCCTTCACATGGGGAATTGCTGCTTCCCTGCTTGGAAATCAATCCTGGACTCACAGAACTATTAAAATGGAAAAGATCAAAGTGCTTTTTGCCCTTGTTCCCCACTTTTCCTGGAGCACTGGCTCAGGGCGTGCTCAATCCCCGCGTGGCCTCGGCAGCACGAGTTGGAGAAGGGGATAATCCCAAAGCTGCTCTAATCCTGTAGCTGGGGCTGGGGAAATGAGGCTCTTGAGCCATCCTGCCCTGCCCTTTGCTGGGATCTGCTYTGGGCAGGGAAATGCTGGGAGYGGGTCGGGTGACCYGCTGGTGGCACAAGTAGGAAAACCTGTTTGGCTCATTTAGGATTTTTTTTCCTGCCTCCCCCTCAGTGTATTTTCATTTACTGCATCTCTTCCATAGGTATTGGCCAGGGAAACTCTGCTCTGGGACTCTGGGGATTTAGAGCCAGTTCCCAGCTTGGGAGCAGATTTCATGCAGATAATCTTTTCCAGTTCTATTTCTGCTCCGTAGGATGTGATTATTGCTGCTGCTTCACAATGCACTGGGAGGATAAAAACGAGTTTTTCAAGGCTGCCTTGAATGCATTTTACCATACAGGAGGAAAAATTTACTTTAAAGTTTTTTTTAGCTGGTTTAACCCCATCAGTGTCGCAGCCACCAAAGACAGGCTGCCAGGAGTCTGGGACAGCATTTTCCCCAAAGCTCAGGGGAAGATTTGTTTGCTCCACAAACAGGGTGTGAAATCCTCCTCAACACTGCCCATGCTGCAGCTGGTGCTCAAAATGTGTTTTCTGCCTGTTCCCTCTTGCAGGAGAAGAATGCTCAGCTCCTGGGGACRGCTCAGCAGTTATTCACCCACTGCCAGGCCCAGAAAGAGGAAATCAAGAGGCTCTTCCAGCAGAAGCTCGATGAGGTACCCATGTGCTGGGGGATCCTTCTGGGATGGTTTTGGTCAGGCTGAGTGAGGCCAGAGCAGCCTCASGTGTTCAGGTTTTTGCTCTGAGAACTCTGAGAATCTTGCAGAGGTTCAGGGAGGTGGGAGCTGTGCCCCTCCTTGGTTCTGTTCTGTGTTTGGTGTTGGCATCGCTGTGTGCCCGATGCCCGGGGAAGGGCATAGACCAGGCAGAGCAGAGCCACGTGGTGTTTGCTGAAGAATTCAATCCCTGCTGCTCAAAAAAACTCTGCTTTACCAATTKCAGGAGGAAATATGGGGGCTCTCCACTCACAGTCCCTTTGGCTGTAAAACCCAAATGCCACTTTTACGATGCCATTGGTGGAGCAGCAGCTCCAAGGTCCTCATGTCCTTCCCTGTCCCYGCCATCAGTGACAAAGTGCCTTGGAGAATGCTGGGGATGGTCCTGAGCTCTGCAGATCTGCTCAGGGTCACTTGGGAATGACAYAATCCCTGCCATGAGGGTGCCAGGACCTTTCTGACTGATCCCTTCTCACCCTTCCCTCGCAGTTGGGAGTTAAAGCTCTGACCTACAACGACCTGATCCAGGCCCAGAAGGAAATCTCTGCTCACAACCAGCAGCTGAAAGAACAGACAAAACAGCTGGAGAAGGACAACAGTGAACTCAGGAACCAGAGCTTGCAGCTGGTGGGTCCAGCCCTGGGCTGGGGACAGGGGGTGCTGCCCTTTGGGTGAGGACAGGGCA
>NW_026624135.1:14009-24198 GCF_030028575.1 Malurus melanocephalus
CTCAGCTGTGTCCCCAAACAGCCCTGGGTGTCACCAGGCGTGGGTCTGGCTGGACAAGGGGTTTGTGCAGGGCTGTAACTCAGGGTTCATCTTGGAAACTCAAACTGGAGGAGAATCGTGAAACTGGCAGTGTGAGAAAAGAACTTTTAGATCATAAAATCCAACCATCAACCAGCACCATCTCCCCCAGTGCCACATCCACAGGTGTTTGAACTCCTCCAGGTGTAGTGATTCCATCACTGCCCTGAGCAGTTTGTTCCAGTGATTTACAACCTTTCCCATAAAGAAATTTCCCCAATATCCAACCTRAACCTGCCCTGGAACAGTTTGAGGCTGTTTTCTCTCCTCCTGTCCCTGTTCTCTGGGAGCAGAGCCCAGCTCCTCCCTGGCTGTCCCCTCCTGTCAGGAAGAGCCACAAAGATCCCCGTTTTGTCCAGGCTGAGCCCCTCAGGAGGCAGATGAGGGGAGAACCTGCCTGTGGGTGCCAACACCATTCTAGAAATATCCAGGTCACCTCCTGCCACCCTCCCCAGCACCAAACTGGGAGAACTCAGTGAGCTGAGAAGGTTCTTGCCCATTCAGTGCAGAATTCCTGCTCTCAGCCTGGACCTCAGGTGGTGGGGAGAGGTCAGAGCTGTGTCCTGACCCTTTGTCCCTGTCCCTGGCTGTCCCTGCAGCTCAAGGCTCGCTGTGAAGAGTTGAAGCTGGATTGGTCGACGCTGTCACTGGAGAACTTGCTGAAAGAGAAGCAGGCCTTGAAGAATCAGATTTCTGAGAAGCAAAAGCACTGTTTGGAATTGCAGGTAGGAACAAAAGGGGAGGCAGCAGTTTGGGGTGGCTCTTGGGTAATGGGCCAGTTATTGGAGTTACACTAAATGTGATGGGAAAGGATGAGCCAGATGCTGCTTTTTGTTTCTTTTTTTTGGTTGTTTCTTTTTTTGTTGGTAGTTTTTTATTTAATTTCTTTTTCTTTGGTTGGGTTTTTTTTCAGGTTTTTTTAATTTGTTTTTAGTGGGTTTTTTTAGTTGTTAGGGTTTTTTTAAATTTTTGTTTGTTTGTTTCTTCTTTTTTCCCTTCTTTTTCTATTCCCTCAGAGATTGATCTTTCTATCAGAGGGTTTTAGTAAATAAGGATGTGGTAACTTTTTAAGGCAGTAAATCCCATGATTTGATTCCTTGRTAATGCTGTGGAAGGAGGAATCACAGAGTGACTGTTCTCTTCAGTGGCTGGCAGGACTGAGTTACCCCATACCCTCTCTATCTATTGTGTATCTCTTCTGTTTGATTTTAAGATCTGAAATCTTATTTTTCAGTGTCTCTGAGCCATTCTCCTTTCCTGGGCCTTTTGATTTCAAACTCAGACCAGAAATTTTATTTTTTTTTTTTTTTTTAAGGTCTGAAATCTTCTTTCTCAGCATCTCTGAACCATTTCCCTTTCCTGGGCCTTTTGATTTCAAGCAGAAATTTTTCTCAAACTTTTTTCTCAAACTTTTTCTTGAACATCCCTCCTTCTGCATTGTTCTCATAAGCAGAGACACTTTTACTTAGAGGAATTCGGCAGCAGAACTGCATAGATAAAAAGCGATAGAATTGTGAAGTGTGGCGTTTCATTTTTTTTTTTAACATTTTGTTTTCTTGTTTAAAGATCAGCATCGTGGAGCTGGAGAAGAGCCAGCGGCAGCAGGAGCTGCTGCAGCTCAAATCCTACACACCTTCGGAGGAGCCGCTGCCGGTGCAGCTGCACAGCAAATCCCACCTGAGCCGGGAGGCTGAGCCCGAGCAGGGCAGGTTCCAGCTGGAGCTSGAGTGCTCCAAATTCCCCCTGGGCCACGTGAACGGCATGAGCCCCGAGCTGTCCATGAACGGCCACGCCACCCCCTACGAGCTGCAGCACGCCTTCGGCCGGCCCTCGTCCAAGCAGAACACCCCGCAGTACCCCAGCTCGCAGCTGGAGCACGACATCGTGCCCTGCACCCCCAGCCACAGGGCCAGCAGGCAGGACAAGGCCACCAGCCTGGCCCTCCCCGACTACACCAGGTTCTCCCCTGCTAAAATCGCCCTGCGCAGACACTTGAACCAGGACCACGGGCTCAAYGGGAAAGCCACGGCGAGTGAAATACAGAGGTGAGAGCGAGCAACGAGGAGCTGCTCATTGCACTATTAATGTTTTTAAAAGTGGATCAAAGGTGGTTTTTAAACATCTGAAGTGTTAATGTTTTTGAAAGTGAATGTTGAGACTTTCTGAAATGTTCTTTATCAGGGTCTCTGAGCCATTCTCCTTTCCTGGGCCTTTCGATTTCAAGCACAGAGCAGAAATTTTTTTTGTTTTAAGATCTGAAATCTTCTTTCTCAGCATCTCTGAAATCTTCTTTCTCAGCGTCTCTGAACCATTTTCCTTTCCTGGGCCTTTTGATTTCAAGCAGAAATATTTCTCAAACTTAACGTCCTTCATTCTGCACTGTTCCCAGATTAATTGTTAATTTGGATGGTGGAAAGATGTTTTTGAAAGTGGATGTCGATACAGTGGTGATTTGGATGGTGGAAAGATGGATTTGGATGATGGAAAGATGTCTTTGAATGTGGATGTTGGTACAGTGTTATTTGAATGGTGGAAAGATGTTTTTGAAAGTGGATGCTGATACAGTGGTGATTTGGATGGTGGAAATAAGAATTTGGATGGTCGGAAGATGTTTTTTAAAGTGGATGTCGATACAGTGTTATTTGGATGGTGGAAATAAGTATTTGGATGGTGGAAAGATGTTTCTGAAAGTGGATGTTGGAATAGTGTTAATTTTGATGGTGGAAAGATGTTTTTGAAAGTGGCTGTTGGATACAGTGTTATTTGGATGATGGGAAGATGTCTTGGAAAGTGGATGTCTATGCAGTGTTAGTTTGGATGGTGGAAAGATTTTTAAACTGGATGTTGGTACAGTGTTAATTTGGATGGTGGAAAGATGTTTTTGAAATTGGCTGTTGATACAGTGGTGATTTGGAAAGATGAATTTGGATGATGGAAAGATGTCTTTGAAAATGGATGTTGGTACGGTGTTTGGGTGGTGGAAATAAGAATTTGGATGGTGGGAAGATGTCTTTGAAAGTATGTTGGTACAGTGCTAATTTGAATGGTGGAAAGATGTTTTTGAAAGTGGATGTTGGTACAGTGTTAGTTTGGATGGTGGAAATAAGAATTTGGATGGTGGGACGATGTTTTTTAAACTGGATGTTGGTACATGTTATTTGGATGGTGGAAAGGTGAATTTGGATGGTGGAAAGATGTCTTTTAAAGTGGATGTTTACCTATTTTTAAAAGTTTTYCTTTAAAAGTTTTGCTTGTTTTTAAAAAGTTTTTGAAAGAGAACGAGCAGTGCGAGCTGGTGGGGTGGATCAGGTGGGGCAGGAATTCCTTCTCGGTGGCTTTTGAATCTAAACAATTGCACAGAAACTAAACAATTGCACATCTCTTTTGAATCTGAACAATTGCACATCTCTTGTGAATTTAAACAATTGCACAGAATCTGAACAATTGCACATCTCTTTTGAATTTAAACAATTGCACAGAATCTAAACAATTGTACATCTCTTTTGAATTTAAACAATTGCATAGAATCTAAACTATTGCACATCTCCCTTGCAGAGCTGAGCATGTCAAAGAGAATGGCCTTACCTATCCCAGCCCCGGAATTGCAAATGGCATCAAGCTGAGTCCTCAGGAAACTCGGCCCTCATCCCCTGCAGCCTTACCCAGTGCAGGAGAGAAGGTAAAGGTGCAGCAAAGGGGGTTRGACAGGTTGGGGAGTGCAGGATTGCTGCATTCTGTGCCCTGGAAAATGACCCAAAATGCAGAGGRTGTGATGCAATAAATCCCAGCTGGTGGGAGGGAGAGGAGGATGTGCTCACCCCCGAGAACCAGAGGTGCAGGGCTCTGAGCTGGGAAAGGAGGCTCCTGCACAGTTAGAAAAATAAAGAGTAACACAAAAATGCTCCACGGGATCGGTGCCTGGATCACGGATCAGATCAGGGCTCACAGAGCAGCAGGTGCCCTCCAATAGCAGGTTGCCATGGAAATGCATCTGCCTGCTCCAGAGGGCCTCAAGATGGGAATTCTGACATCTGAGTGCTTTTCACAGAGCTCCAACCAAAACCCAGGCAAATAGGCTTGCCTGAGGCTTCCTATTCCTGTGCTCGGGGACAGTGGTGCCTTTAATTTCCACATTTCTGGGGGATGTTGCACAGGACAATTCTATTCAGAATAGGTTCTGTTCYGAATAATTCAGGATAAATTCTATTCAGAGTGAATTCTGTGGGATTTACACRTTCTGGGGGATGTTGCTGTCCCAGGAGCCTGGTGCTGGTACCAAGCAGTGCTCTTAGCCCTGTCATTCCTTAAAAAAAAGAAGGTGGGGAGCAACACAAACATAGAAATGAGTGAATTATCATTAACTTAAAACCCTTCCCAGCAATACCCTGTGTAAGAACTTTCCTTTCTCTTTGGATTTTGCAGGTTTTGAGAGAGAGAACCTCTGTGAGTAATGGAGAAACCATCACCAGCCTTCCTATCAGTATTCCTCTGAGCACAGTGCAGCCCAATAAGCTCCCTGTTAGTATCCCTCTGGCCAGCGTAGTCCTACCTAGCCGTGTTGAGAAGGTGGTGAGTAAGGGATTGTTTCCATCCCTAAAATATCCCCAGGGGGCAGAAATGGGGTTGCTGGGCCCAGGGTCCTTCCTGGGCTGCTRATCCTGGAGGTCTGAGCCTTGGGGGAGGCTGCATCCTCTTGGCTCTGACATCCTGGAGGTTTTTCCTCCCCTGGAGGTTTTTTTCCTCTCCTGGAGGTTTTTTCTCTTCTGGAGGTTTTTCTTCTCCTTTTTCTGTGGGGTAGGGGTTGGTTTCAGCCAGGAAGAAGAGTGAAATAAATGCCTCAGGAAGTGCTGGCTGAGTGGAAAAGCTTGAGGGTTTGGGGCAGTGAGAGCAGAGAATTGCACAATTCTCAAATGTCAATTYGAGAAACTGAACAAAAGTCAATTTGAAAAATTGAAGAAATGTCAATTTGAGAAGTTGAACAAGTGTCAATTTGAAAAATTGAACAAATGTCAGTTTGAGAAATTGAACAAATGTGCATTTGAGAAGTGGAACAGATGTCAATTTGAGAAATTGAACAAATGTCAATTTGAGAAATTGAACAAATGTCAATCTGTTCTTAGCCCTGCTTTCAGCAGGACCCCAGGAGGGAATTGTCCTGCCTCAATCACCTCAGAGCTGTTTGTTCCCCTCACCCGTGTACAGGGTGGGTGACATCTCCMATGGGAGGGACTGGTTTGTAGCAGAGCTCCTGGGCCACATGGGATGAACCCCTGCCCCTCTGAGGGAGGAGGAGTCCAGAACTGCCCCAGGTCCAATTCCTCACCCCAGTTTGGCACAGAGGAGCTGCAGAAGAGAGCTGAGGGCTCTGAGTTCAGGATCCATCCCTGGCTGGTCTCACAGTCCCTTATGGGCAAAGCTGGAGTTGGTTCAGTGTTGAATCCATGGGATTTTTCCAGCTGAAAATTCCTGGTTTTAGCAGAAACAAGAGTCTGCCCAGCTCAGAGCTGGCCCTGATATTGTGGGATGAAGATCCTCCCTCAATATTCTGGGATGAAGAGCCTCCCTCAATATTCTGGGATGAAGAGCCTCTCTTAATATTCTGGAATGGATGAAGAGCCTCCCTCAATATTCTGGGATGAAGATCTTCCCTCAATATTCTGGGATGGGATGAAGAGCCTCCCTCAGTATTCTGGGATGAAGAGGCTCCCTCAATATTCTGGGATGAAGAGCCTCCCTCAGTATTCTGGGATGGATGAAGAGCCTCCCTCAATATTCTGAGATGAAAATCTTCCCTCAGTATTCTGGGATGAAGAGCCTCCTTCAGTATTCTGGGATGGATGAAGAGCCTCCCTCAATCTTCTGGGATGAAGAGGCTCCCTCAGTATTCTGGGATGAAGATCCTCCCTCCCTGCCTGGTGTCTGCTGTGTGCTCGGTTCACTGTGATTAATACAATTAACCACAACATTTTGGGGTCATAACTGATCCAGTTTTTCCCAAAACGAGCTCAGTCTGGGACATATACAAAGCAGAGCCATGGCAGATGTCCTAATGCACATGAATTTGGTTTAAAATGTGGATTTCTGACACAGTTTCCTGCCCTGAAACACCTGTTTCTCTCTCTCCAGAGAAGCACACCCAGCCCAGTTCACCAGAGCAGAGACTCAGCGACACTTGAAAAGCAGATTGGTGCTAGTTCTCATAATGGCATGAGCAATGCTGCTGGAAACAAGCCTCTGGCTTTGGCTACCTCAGGTAACAGCCTCACCTGCCCATGGGTAACTAGGGGACACCACAAACTCCTGGCTAATGCTTTTATGGGCCCCCAACTTGGGTGGCTCTGGCATAAAGGGTTGGGTTGGTGTGCCTTGACCTGCCTCGGAGCAGAAATAATTAATTGCTTTGATAAATTCTATGGGGATTGAGAGATTCACACAGAGTTACAGCCTGGCAAACTTCACAGCTGTGCTCTGAGCTGGTGATCTGKCTCTGAAAGTTTTGTTTTGAAGGTGGTGGGGTTTTTAAAGAGCTGGAAGGATTTTTGGGGTGGGTTACAGGGGTGCCACTATAAAGGCACAAATCCCTGGGTGGGCAAAGCTCAAATGGGAGAGGCTGGGATCCCTTTAGGTGCAGGCATTGCCTCTGAACTCACTTAAGTGTGGCAATCATGGCCTTTAGCTGCTCTGGGAATGCTGTGGGCCAGGARAAGTGGGTTCTACAGCTGATCCCTCACCAGAGAGTGCATTTATTCTCTGTGTTCACCTGCCCGAGGGGCTTGGGTTGTTTCAGCATCTGTTTTGCAAAGGCCTTGGCTGTGTTTGTCYATAAARCCAATGAAATATTTAAAAARCCTTGTTGTAAACCCATGACCRTGTTCCCCTTTCATKCAGAGAGCCCAGGCCTTACCAGAGCCCTAAACCCATTGGTGACACCCCGTGATAAACACTGAATTCCCTGCCCAAGATTCCTCCCTCGTGGCATTTTCCTGCCACGATGCCTTTGAAGATCCCTGTGCCTTCCYAAGTCACAGCCTTCAGTTTAATTTGGACAAGAGGGGCWGTGGGGWTGGCAAAGTYCTTCTTTTTTTGGGAAAGGGAATGATTGATCTGGCCATCATTTCCTTGATGYGAGGAAGGAGCTCAGAGTAGAGGAGCTCTGATTTTGGAAGGTGTAACACTCAAAGCTTCCAAAGCAAAGAAAGCTTGAATTCCACAAAAAAATGGGAAGAGCATGCATTCTATGGGATACTCCATGTACCATGTGCATTTTCCTGCCCTGGCAAGGGARCAGTGAAAATCCCTGAACCCAAAGGGGCACCCCAGAGCCGCACTCTCCCTGCCCTGTGGAAGCACAGCCATGCATTTCCCATGTAACCCAGGCAGAGCTGGAGCCCCTCCCGGCCCTCCCAGCCCCATGCTTGGTTTCCTCTTGCTCAGCCCCAGCAATGATCTATACTTTCCCTCTCAACAGGTTTTTCTTACTCTTCTGGCTCCGTGGCAGTCAATGGAAATCTTACAAACAGCCCAGCCCATCTTAACCATAGTGTTGATCAGGCAGCTCTGGACGACTGCGGGAGTCTCTTTAACTCTGTAGGGTCWCGGAGTTCCACTCCACAGCATCCTTTGCTAATGATGAGGAACTCTGGGCAGAACTCCCCTGCTCAGCAGCACTCCAGCCCCCGCTTAAGTGGCCCGGCCCCGAGCCTGGCAGGGGGAYTGCAGGGTGCAGAGGCTCAGAAGATCTTTGCCGAAGGAACAAAGGGGGACCCGCARGCTGACGCGGCGTTTTCGGACCCCGAGAGCGAGGCCAAGAGGAGAATCATCTTTACAATCTCTCCTAATACAGGCCATGTAAAACAATCCCCTTGCAGCAAGCACAGCCCYGCGGGCGGCCAGCCCCACGGCCAGGACGGCAAGAAGCGCGGCCGGCGGAAGCGATCGTCGGCGGGCACTGCCAGCGGGAAYGCCGCCGTCTCCCCGAAACGCAAACCCCTGCCCTCCGTGGCCGGGCTCTTCACGCAGCCCTCGGGGTCACCTCTCAATATCAACTCCATGGTAAGCTTGTGGAATCCAGAATCTGATCCTCTTGGAATCAGGAGAAGCTCTGGAGGCTCCTCCGTGAAGGCTCTGCTGCAGCAATTCTCCTGTGTCTGGTTTGCACCGAGCTGGGGGACAGTTTTCTTCCTGGTCAGGTGGGATTTGGTGTCTTTCTCCAAGCAGCAGCTGCAGAATRAGAGGATACAGCCTTGGAAKTGTAGGTTGAGTATMAGGAAAWAGTTCTTTACAGAAAGAAAAGCATTGGGATGATTTGCCCAGGGAGGTGGTGGAGTCACCATCCTTGTGGTGTTTAAAGAGAGTCACCATCCTTGATGTGTTTAAAGAGAGATTSGATGTGGCACTCAGTTCCATGTTTATTTGAGGTATCAGGGCATGGGTTGGATTCAATCTTGAAGGTCTCTTCCAACCCTGATGATTCTGTGATTCTGTGTATAAACAGAACTCCAAAGAGTTCTTTGCTGTCAGAGCATTAAAAATTCAAAATCGTCTCTTCCCTCCTGACAAAGCTTGTTTCTGCGACGAAGTTGATTTTTGAGGGCTGTGGATTCAATATTTTGAAAATAGTTTAAGCTAAGATTGACTCAACAGCAGAGGAGTGCCAGAAGCATATGGCATTCCTGCTAATGAAGCCAGCTAGAGAGCTGCGTGCGTGCCATCCTGCAGGGTGCTTTGAGAAGAAAAGGTTTATCCCAGGTCTTCATTTCTGCCTTCAGAAATCAAATCAAGGAATGATAATTAGCTGTTTTCCYGAGTTATATTTAAGCTTTCTCCCTGGTTTCTAAAGAAGGAGGGAGAATAAAGCTCCAGCAGCTATGGGATGTCCCAGAGCGAGTGAAACCTGCATGAATGTCCTTTACAAGATGCCTTTCAGGGGATGCTCTCATCTGTAACTGCTTTCTTTCCTTCTCACCCAGGTCAATAACATTAACCAGCCCTTAGAAATAACAGCCATTTCCTCTCCTGAAAACTCCCTGAAGAACTCTCCTGTTCCTTACCAGGACAATGACCAGCCWCCCGTGCTGAAAAAGGAGAAGCCCCTCGTTCAGAGCAACGGTGTCCATTACTCCCCCCTGACATCGGATGACGAGCAGGGCTCTGAGGATGAGCACAATAGCAGCAGGTGAATGCACAGGCAGGATTGCAGGAGGAGGTTTAACTCTGCTCTGAGCAGGAGGGGAATGTTTGGGTCTCTTTGTTTCCTTTGCTTGATCCCGTTATCCCAAACCTCTTGTGCAGCTGAAGCCCTGAACAGGGGAGGCATTCAGGAAACAGGGCTGGAATGTGGGAACCACCTGCTGCTGCTGTGTTTGTGAGGCTGCCATGGTCTGGCCTCTGAGAGAGCTGGGGGAGAAATTAGGTGATGGAGAGAAATGGAGGAGACTGAGGGGAGACTCCTYRGGGGCTGAGCTCTGCTCTGGGACAGGGCCAGGAGCCCAGGGAACGGCTGGAGCTGTGTCAGGGTTGGGATGGATCTCAGGGAAAGGTTCTTCTGTCCCCAGAGGGTGCTGGCACTGCCCAGGCTCCCCAGGGAATGGTCCCGGCCCCGAGGCTGCCAGAGCTGCAGGAGCGTTTGGACAGCGCTGCCAGGGATGAACAGGGTGGGGTTGTTGGGGTCTCCTTTGTAGCACCAGGAGCTGGACTCCATGATCCTTGGGGGTCCCTTCCAACTCAGATATTCTGGGATTTCATGATTTCCTTACTATGTTGTTTTGTAGAAACATTGCAGGGGTGTCTGATCTCTAACCGAGGATCTGTCTCCTGCTCACTCCCAGTTTGAAGCTTTGTTTAAAATCCTTCAATTTCTACCCCAAACTATTGATGACTTCCCCTGGAAATGGGTTCCTTGCCATCCTTTGCCTGCCTGTGGGTGCAATATTTTTCTTGGTTAAGATGCTTCAAAACTGCCAGAGRGCAGGGATGGATGGGATATTGGGAAGGAATTGTTCCCTGGGAGGGTGGGGAGGCCCTGGCACAGGGTGCCCAGAGCAGCTGTGGCTGCCCCTGGATCCCTGGCAGTGCCCAAGGCCAGGCTGGACATTGGGGCTGGGAGCAGCCT
>NW_026624135.1:25443-37815 GCF_030028575.1 Malurus melanocephalus
CCTTAAGGACTCTGATTCTCTAAACCCCCGTTCTCAGGGGGCAGATTTAGTAAAAGCTGTTTGCTGATATTTATAAACCTCCCCCCAACCCAGGTGGCAGCTTACCGGGGAGGAAACAAGCACAAAGCAACGACAGCATCAACAGCAGCAAATGGAAATCGACTTTTTCACCRATATCCGACATCAACCTGACCAAAACCACCGACAGCCCCTTGCAGGCCGCGTCRGCTCTGAGCCAGAACTCGCTGTTCTCCTTCAGGCCTGCCCCCGAGGACGGGCTGCCCGCCGACACCAAGGTCCCTGGACACGGCAGGAAGGGTCTGGCCGTGCCCTCGGATGGGATGAGCCCCGGCACAAACCCCCCAAATGGCTTCACCTACAACGGGGGCCTGTCCTCCGAGCTGGGCCTGCACGGCTTCATGGACGGCGCCGCTCTCCCTCACAAAGCCACGGATTCCACAGCTCCCAACTGCTCCCTGGGCTTCCCCCCGCAGCGAGCCAAGGAGCTGGGCGTCTCGGACACCAACCTGTTCCTGAACAAGAGGCAGCTGGAAGGTCTGGGCGCCAAGGGAGAGGAGCTGAGCCGGCCGGGGGGGAAAGGCAAAGAGCTGGGCGAGCTGAGCGCCCGAGCAGGGGGAGCCGCGGAGAAAAACTCGCTGCAGCACAACGGGAAGGCCGGCAAGGCGAGGGACCGGGACGTGGAGTTTAAAAACGGCCACAACCTTTTCATTTCTGCTGCTGTTTCGTCTGGTGGCCTTCTGAACGGTAAAAGCCTTTCTCCTGCTGTTTCCTCAGCAGGGACCCCCGCTCCGTCTGTCCCGACGCACCACCCTTTCCTCAACACTCTGACCACTGGATCGCAGTTCCCCCTCGGCCCCATGGCCTTGCAAGCAAACCTCAACTCGGTGACAAATTCCTCAGTATTGCAGTCCTTATTTAACTCAATGCCAGCTGCTGCCAGTCTGGTCCACGTGTCATCAGCTGCAACCAGACTGACTAATTCTCACACTATGGGGAACTTCTCTCCTGGGGTTACAGGTGGAACAGTTGGAGGTAGGCAGAACTCTTTCTCTGGTATAAGACAGGGCCTCAAGGAAAGTCTGACTCTGCCTCTCCAGGGGTGAAACTCTTTCGTTTCTGCAGGATGTGAAGCAGATCTGTCCCACATAACCAGTCTCCTCTCTCTCTGTCTCTCTCTGTCTCTCTCTCTCTGTCTCTCTCGGAATTGCTAGGATGAGTTCAGTTCCCCACAGTGAAATCTCATCAGCTTTGTCTGCTAGATGAGCTTGTTGTACCGCCCTAATGAAACCATACAGCCAGCCTTTGTGATTGGTAATGTTTGCTTGTTGCTGTGTTGGAACCACCTTAGGTCTGCCTGCAGGTAACAAACCAGATTTCGCTTCTCCTGGTGCCGTGTTAAGGATCTCTCACTTGTCAACTTGAGCAAAGGTTGAGATTAGGCCTTGGATGGATTTAGCGTGACCCAGGAGGAGCAGAACGTCAGAGGAGCTGGTGTTGGGAGTTGTGTAGCRCTCTGGCCCTTGAATGGACACGAAGAACATTCCTTGGCCAGGAGAGCAATGCCATATGCACCTTGCACTGTGGGATTCTGCACGGGTTTGGCCTCGTAGCCTTGGGGACAAGCTGGCAGGACTAGAAGATAGGCTGAGCCTGCCGTTCTAAGGGTCCAGGACAGCTTCTCTTCCCTGCCCATAACCATTCAGGCACCATGTCGGGAAATCCTAACTCTCCCATCTCTCAGCACGTAGATTTGCTGGAATTGCACCTCCCCTCTGCTGCCCTGTAAGTGGGGGAGCAGGAGGCTGGGGAGGGAGGAGCAGCACTTTGAGCCTCCAGATWACCAACTCTAAAGACCACTTCTAATCTCCTCCAAACTCTGCCCGTGTGCTATAGAACTGGCAGTTCTTGGGTCTGACCATTTTCCCTCGTGCCATTTAGAGGTTGGCAGTAGGAAAGGTAAGTGGAACCTTTTGTACCTCCTGGCCTGCACCATTATCTCTCATTGCTTGCTGCCTTCTCACGCTGCATATTTTTGTATGGGGCTGTAACTATTATAATTTTGCTTTTTAATTTTGTTTGTTTGTTTGTTTTTGCT
The DNA here is from genome assembly GCF_030028575.1 of Malurus melanocephalus. Taxonomy (NCBI): domain Eukaryota; kingdom Metazoa; phylum Chordata; class Aves; order Passeriformes; family Maluridae; genus Malurus; species Malurus melanocephalus. The sequence continues at coordinate 27,560 of NW_026624135.1, forward strand.
ATTTTTTGTTTATTTTTGCTTTTTTTTTTGTTTTGTTTCTCTTGTCACTCGAGACTGTACAAAGCCCATCTGTTGAAGCTGAGTTTTTCTCTCCTGTTTGCAGGTATTTTTAACCACGCGGTGCCTTCTGCCTCCTCTCCTCATCAATTCGGAGCCAGTTTCAGCAGCAGTGCTGTCTCTAGCAGCACCGTGCTAAGCTTAAACCCTCTGCAGGCTGTTGCCAGCACCTCATCCTCATCCTTCCCACCCTCTTCCTCTAATTTAGTAACTTCTAGTGAGACTAGACCTGCTCAGCACCTCAACAGAGCACCAGTGCAATCTGTCTTCCACCCCCCTCCGCCCCCTCCCAACGTGTCCTTGCCTCCCCCTCCTCCTTTACTCGCTTCTAACTCCGAGCCTGCTCTCCTGCAGAACCTGCCCTCCATCCCTCCCGGCGAGACGTTCCTGCCCTCCTCCTCCTCCTCTTCCTCCTCATCCTCCTCCTCCTCTGCTCCTGTCCAGTCTAACTCTGCTTTGTCTATTAAACTGGCTTCTCTGCAGCAGCACAAACCCTCCCGCCCCTCCTTCACCGTCCACCACCCGCCCCTGCCCCGCGTGCTCCCGCAGCCCAACGCCGCTGGCACGGCCGCTATGTGGGTGACCCTTGGCATGCAGCCTCCTTATGCTTCGCACCTTTCGGGGGTTAAGCCACGATAAAGAGCTTGCTTAGCTAACGGGTCTTGTTTTGTAAGGTAAGGCCGGACACTAAAGCGGAGGAGTTTGCGTGCGAGATGCTCACTGACGCTTCTTCCTTTGCAGAGAGAGGTCGGGGCCGGGCTCTGCCAAACGGAAACTGCTGAAATGGGGAGAGAAATCTCTGAAATGGGCAGAGAAATCTCTGAAATGGGGAGAGGGACCTCTGAAATAGGCAGAGAAATCTCTGAAATGGGGAGAGAAATCTCTGAAATGGGCAGAGAAATCTCTGAAATGGAGAGAGAAATCTCTAAAATGGAGAGAGAAATCTCAAAAGGGCAGAAAGAAATGGGCAGAGAGAATTCTCTGAAATGGGCAGAGAGACCTCTGAAATGGAGAGAGAAATCTCTGAAATGGACAGAGAAATCTCTGAAATGGGGAGAAAATCTCTAAAACGGGCAGAGAAACCTCTGAAATGGGGAGAGAAATCTCTGAAATGACGAGAGGGACCTCTGAAATGGGCAGAGAGAAATCTCTAAAATGGGCAGAGAGAAATGGAGAGAGAAATCTCTAAAATGTACAGAGAGACCTCTGAAATGGGGAGAGAAATCTCTGAAATGGGGGGAGAAATCTCTAAAATGGGCAGAGAGAAATGGAGAAAGAAATCTCTGAAATGGGCAGTGACCTCTGAAATTGGCAGAGCAATCTCTAAAATGGGGAGAGAAATCTCAGAAACGGAGAGAGAAATCTCAGAAACGGAGAGAGAAATCTCTGAAACGGAGAGAGAAATCTCTGAAATGGAGAGAGAAATCTCTGAAATGGAGAGAGAAATCTCTGAAATGGGGAGAGAAATCCCTGAAAAGGGGAGAGAAATCTCTAAAATGGGGAGAGAGAACTCTGAAATGGGCAAAGACCTCTAAAATGGAGAGAAAAACCTCTAAAATTGAGAGAGAAACCTCTAAAATGGTGAGAGAAGCCTCTAAAATGGAGAGAGACCTCTGAAATGTGGGGAATGAACTCTCAAATGTGGGAAACAAAAGGCGGTGGCAAAGGGTGGAGGATGTTGATGCTCTCTGCTCTGGGAGTCAGGATTTCTCGACAAGGAGCACTCCCAGGGGTGACTCTGCYGTGCCTCAGGGTTGGTTCAGATTGAGATCTCTGGAGGAAGAGCGAGTGTTCTGTCTGGAGGTGGTGACAGGAGGAAATGTCCGTTTGTCCTATGGTTTTTTTAGCGTTGTTGGAAGTGGGTGTTGCCTTTTGGATCCCCCTGCCCTCCTGCTCTGCCCCTTAATCCCAAACCAACCCTTGCTGGGTGCCCAAAGGTGACTCTGTGTGACAACGTGRTGGCCTTGATTTTACTGCCAGTCAACAGCAGCTGCTCTAAGCAGGCACTAAGTTAAAAATCTCCAGGTTCTGACTTTTGCTTGGAGAGCAAATTCCCCGCTCCTGCAGTGCATAGGGCAGCACGGGGAGGTGACAGGGCAGTGCCAGCCCTTCTGTGCTACCTGTGGTTGTGTTTTCAGTGATGCAGGGCTGGCAGCAGGCTCAGCAGGTGTTTTATTTGTGCTCCTGAGCTCTGGGAGTGCAGGGACAGCGGGCTCTGCAGGCYCTGGGTGTGTTCATCCCGAGCAGGAATTGATGGAACTGTCTCTAGAGCGACTCCAGAATAAACTGTACCACCCCAGAGCTGGGTACTGTGCTTCCTGCAAACCCCCTGGGGCAAATCCTGCTCCGTGCTTTCCTCCTGGGTTCTTGATGTTGTGCTGTGCACCGGTACTAAAGCCACAAACGTGGCTGAACTCGCTTTGCTGCTCATAAAACTTGATTGCAACAGCCCTGAGAGAGCCTCTGTGCGTTGTGTGTAGCATGTTCATCACCCAGTTCCTCCTCAGACACCCCAAAACCTTCGTCAGGACACCCCAAAGCCCTCCTTTGGGGGAGGAACGTGAGTATGGCCAGGATTCCCCACTGCAGGAAAGGGCTTGGAGAACCCTGAGCAGAGAGCGGCTGGGGAAGGAAGAGGAGGATGGGGATGGTGAGGAGGCTCAATTTGGGGTCTGGGCAGTGAGAGCAGTGTGAGAACCTCTGCTGGAGTTCCCTGGACCTGAGGTGGAGGATCAATCAGGTGTGACAGTCCCTGTCACTGGGAAATTCTCTGCCAAGGCACAAAGGTGACGTGAGGAGGAGAGCAGCTGGGTGACAGAGCTGGGAGCACAGAGACAGAATGGAYTGAGGTGGTTGTGATCCCAAAGCCCCTGACTCGAGCACGGGACAGGTTTTAGAGCAGTTCCATGATTTTGGTGTGAATGGATGAGTTCAGGGCTGCAGCCAGGAATTGGGGGCTCAAATACCCTGCTGGGCTTGTGTCCTGTGGGGCCAGGCTGGGAGAGCTGGGGGTGCTCMCCTGGACAGGAGAAGGATCCAGGGAGAGCTCAGAGCCCCTTTTGGGGCCTGAAGGGGCTCCAGGAGAGCTGGAGAGGGACTGGGGMCAAGGGCTGGAGGGACAGGACACAGGGAATGGCTTCCCAGTGAAAAAGTAGAATTTAGATGGGATATTGGGCAGGAATTCCCCACTGTGAGGATGGGGAGGGGCTGGGATGGAATTCCCAGAGCAGCTGTGGCTGCCCCTGGATCCCTGGCAGTGCCCAAGGCCAGGCTGGACATTGGGGCTGGGAGCWSSCTGGGACAGTGGGAGGTGTCCCTGCCATGGCAGGGGTGGCACTGGATGATCTTTAAGGTCCCTCCCAACCCAAACCTTTCCATAATCCATAAARTCCCTCCCCCACAATAATAACAAATAATAGTAATTACAAAACTCAACACAGATTAACTCATGCTAGAAAAAGTTGAATTACTGAGYGGGGGAAAKACYTTTTTTAATTTATTTTTTCCCCCTCACRTGGTGTCCAAGCCCCGTAGGACAGAATTCAACAGAATCACAGCTTCAAACACTGCAGGATTTGGAGGGGCCACGTGTCTGTTGGAACATCCATCCTTCCCTCTTTGGGATTGGGATGGGACCGCCTGAGGAGCTCTGGGAGCGCTGTAGGAATGACTGACACATCTAAACCACAGCAGATTTTTGCCTTTTTATTTAGATGAGTCTCTTCCTCTCCTCCTGTCACGCAGGTAACTAGGATTTCTACCTCAACCCAATGTGACCTATGCAAGGACAACGTGGACCAACTTCACTCGGCTTCCACTGAAAGGTGCTCACCTGGCCTGTGCAGGGGTTTCTACTCTCTTACTACTGGACAAAATAAAAACCGTGAAAGAAAAAACAAAAACCAGACCTAAACAACAGAGCAAATATTTACTGTGAATCTGAGTTTCAAAAAAAAAAACAAAAAAAAAGAGAAAAAAAATGGCAAAAAAAAGGCGAAAGAAATGCTTAAAGCTCCAGTTTGTATTGTTGATAGTTTAGATGAAGTATTTATCTTTTTTTTAAAGTGAAAACAATTTTGACTTATTTTATTCCACCTAGACTCATAAATACAAGTTCTTCTTATTATTAAATTCTCTGAATACTAAAGGACTGGCACACCAGCAGAGATGTAAAAGAGCCTCCTCGGTGCTATTTTGTCCGTCAGAACTGTGCCTCTGGTTTGAATCCTTGGTGCTGATTTTTGGGGGTTTGGCCAAGCCAAACCCAGTTCTTCAAGGTCTGCAGATTATTTATTGCCCTGCCTGTGTTCATATCCCAAAATCCTTTCGGTTGGGAGCAGGGGGAGTGATGGGGGAAGGAATTCTCCCTGGGTTGTGATTTGGACTGAGCCAGGCTCTGTTTACCGGAGTGGGTTTTAATTGAGTTTGTGACTAACGAGGGCTYGGTGCTCCCCTCTGGAGCAGCCTGGGCAGGCCCAGCCCAGCAGGCACAGGAGAAATCCAGGTCCTGCCCCATCCCAACTCCTTCCCTGCATCCCTGGGCCATCTGGGGCGCTGCTGGCGCTCAGGTCACTGTGAATTTGGGTCTGGTCACTCCCTGGCCTCTCGGGCAGTGCAGGGTGTGCTCAGTGCTGTGGGTGCAGATCTCTCCCAGCATGGGGAGGGTGATTTTGGTGTTTTGTGCTGCTGCAGGGCCTGCTCGGTTCGCTGGGTTTGTTCGTGTGTCCTCAGCCCTGGCGTGGCCGTGCCTGTGGCTTGCCAAGGTGCATTTGGCTTTTGTGCTCCTTTGCTTTTGGGCAGGTTCTTCCATGGTAGTTCACAAAAAYACCCCGAGCTGGCTGCCTGTGCTGCCACTGTCCCCCCCTGGGCAGGGACCGTGGTGTGACTCTGTGTCCTGTGTGCAGGAAGGGCTGATTTTACCCAGCTGTGATGAGAACTTTCAGTTCCCTATACTTTATTTCCTTCATTTTTAGGTTGTCCAATGCACAATAAACCTGTAAAAATTTATTTATTCAGGTGCACAAAGTGAGGAGGAGGAGGAGGATCTTTTTGAGTGGAAATCAGGCTGGTCTGGGTTCAAGCTGGGCCAAGCATCAGTAAAGGAACCTGCAGTGGAAAGGGGATTGCAACAGCAAAATGACTGGAAAAAAATCACCTTGAGGCTTTGGGAAACACCTCCCTGCTGGCCCTGGTGCTCTGAGGGCAGCRCTGTGTCCTTAAATCCCTTCTGGTGCTCCCTGGTGAGTCTCCTCTGCAGCAATCGGGCACTGGCAGGAGCATCCCGGGGTCACAGGGAGCTGCTCAGCTCCTGGGTTTGGGGGCAGTGAGATCCCTGTGCCCCCTGTGCCCCCTGTGCCCCCTGTGCCGCCTGTGTCCCCTGTGCCTCCTGTGCCCCCTGTGCCCCCTGTGCCTGGATCCAGGAGGGTTGGGAGCATTCAGAGAGGGCTGAGGGCTGCAGCAGCCCCTGCCCTGTGCAGGGTTCAGTTTCTGCCCCATCCCGGGTGATCTTTGGGCACGTTTCAGACCAGGTGCTGTTGTTTTGTCGATTCCCGAGCGCGTCTTCCACGGGAGCTCCGGGGCTCTGCCTTTGCCTCCTTATCCACTGGCAGGGACTGAAATCCCTGGGAACTGGGGGCATTTTGGGCTGATTTCTGCCTGTGTGTGGGACTGGCAGCACAAGGAAAAGCTGGAGAAGGGCAGGAACGCCAGGAGGGCAAGAGCTGAGGAACATCCAGGAGCTCCTGGGGGAGCTGAACGTGGAGCACGTCCTGGAATCCAGGAGCACAGTGTCACCCAGATGTTTTACAGCTGGGACTTGGGCAGCTCTAGCTGCTTCTCCACCACTCAGCAGTATACTGGTGCCTCTGAGACTGTGAATGAGCCATTGCTGGAGGGGCAGYGGCCTTAATTAATTTCCTAATTACCTCTCCCCCATCGTTTGTATCTCCACTGAGAGAGAGGAGGAAATCGGAGCAGAAGCATCCGAGTAGAAGCTTTTCACCACCTGGTTTTATGGGATCCTTTCCTGCAGAAGGAGCAGGGTTTGGTGCCCCTTGGAGCCACGGAGACCCTGAAGAACCTGRCTGCCATCCCTTTCCTGGCCATTTGGTACCTGAGGAGATTCGGGCTGGAGAAGGAATCGACCCATGGAACCCTGTGCTTGGCACCGCTGCTCGAGGCCTGTGCCACCTGTGCCACCCGTGTCACCTGTGCCACCCTGCTGGCAYCCAGCACCCTCTGGATGACAGGGAGGGACAGATCCTGGTGGGAATGATGCTTTGCACCCAGCATTTGAGGAGTGGTTTCTGTGGAGCCAGGCTGAGCTGAGGGCTCAGGGCGGTGTCTCCTCACAGCGGGACTTGCTGATCTTCGGGATGTTTCCATCTCTGATCCCATAGCCCCTCGGAGCCCTGCAAGAGGAATTTGTCACCTGCCTGTTGTGGGAGAGCAAAGCCCTTCTGTCCCTGGGGTCACCTGTGGTCACTGCTGTGGTGCCCAGCCTTGGGACAGGCAGCACAACCCCGGCATTTCACCCCTCCTGTCACCCCTGGCATTTCGGGCTCTGGGACTCTCCAGGTGCCATCTGGGGAGGCCGGAGCAAACCAGACCCAGGAATGAATCTTWGGGGCTCCTGGGAAATCTTTAGGATTCCTGGGAAGGGATCCAGGCTCCCTGAGCACCCATCAGCCTTCCCTGCTGCCAGGTCGGTGCCCGCCATTCCCACCCGGCATCACCCGGAGCTGCTCCACCTTTCTGGTGTCTTCCCCCATCCCAACYCTGCACTGTGACTGCTCCTGCTGGAGATTCCCAAATTGTGCTTCCAGAGGGTGCCTGGACACCCCTCAGAGCAGCGCTGAGCAGTTTGGGATCGGCGCCTCGGCATTGCTGAGCTGGGAGATGTTTTTGCCAAGAAATTCCTGGTTTTGTCTTCCCCTCCCCGATTTTTGGTTGCTTTGCCATATCTGGGGCGAGCTCAGCTGAAAATCGTGGAATTGTGGAACATCCTGAGTTGGAAGGGACCTTCAGGATCATTGAGTCCAACCCCTGGCTGGGTTTTTTCACTCCTCTGTCTGCACTTCACCTGGCTGAAGGGGAACCTTGGAGCTGCTGGGATCTGATCCAGGATCTGACCCACAGCCGTGACCCCGCTGCTGGAACCTGTTTGCAATAACTGAAAATCCTCTGCAGCAATCAAAGCCAAGCAATTCCAAAACCCCAAGGATTCCTCCTGCGTTCCCACATCCTTCCGCCAGCCAGGGACTCGCCAGGAAGCACAAACGCATCTCAGAGCCAAAAAAAAAATGGAACTTCCTGAGGAAAACCTGTCCCTGCTGCTGAATGTCATTATTCATGACATTGAATGAATGTCATGAATTCATGAGGAGGAGCAAGATTTGTGTGGGATCTTCCTTTATTTTGGGGGATTTGCCACCTCTGGCCCGCCAGGCCCAGTCCCCCGGGACCCAGTGACCAGAATTTGGGACCCAAAGTAATCCCAGAATTTGGGATTTGCTGCAGTTGAGTCACTCAACAGCAATTTTTCTTCTTCTCCCCTCAGCCAGGGCCGTGGGGACTTCTCTGAGGATGGAGAGAGTTGGAAAACATTGCTGAGGATAATCCAAGCCTGAGGGATAATGGGGTGTGGGGCTCCATCACCCCTTGGTTTGGGACAAACGAGGCCATCCCTGCAGGAAGGTGTGGATCAGTCTGGGGACATCTTCACCTCTCGGTTCGCTTTGGATGCAGCTGGAGAGAGGAGAAGGGGAAGCAACTTTTTAGGGGAGCAACGGGAACGCAGCAAATCCTCCCTGTCCCCGACATTTTGGGACTGAGCATCATCTGCATCTCCTTCTCTCAGCGGGATTTGTGTCTCCTCGGCCAGAGCCAAGTTCTTGTGCTTCCATCTCTTTTCCTKCCTTCCTCCCTCATGGGGAGAGCATTTTTATCTTCCACTTTGTGCTCCCCTGCTCCTGGCCGGGGTTTGGCTCCRGTTTGGCAGTGGGGTTCCCCCTGTGCCAGGATTCACTAGGATCAGCCTGATCTTGTAGGGTCTGAGTCTGGGCTCAGTCTGGGATCACCCCCACGGGCAGGGAGGTGACATCACTGACTCCTGGATGGATTCACTCGATGAATGCAGAGATTCCAAACCCCAGGACTGATGGGGTGTGAAACTCGCCCAGCTCTGGGTCCTTGAGTCACTCTCCTCTTTCTTCTCTCAGATTTAATCCTTGAGGAAGTCGTTTGTTCAATCTCAGCCTGGATGTGGAAAGATTTCCAGSCTGAGCTGCTCTTCCATCCCAGCTGGAAACTTCTCCAGTTGGGGCATTGTTCCTGGGCCGTGTCCCTACAGGTTTCCTTCTGAGAGCTCTTTTGGGGTCACTCTTCAGCCTCCTTCTTCGGGGTCGGGCTCAATGACCTTTAAAGGTGCTTCCCAACCCCAACTGTTGTGATTCCGTGATGGACTCACCCRGGAGGGGGTGCTGCTCCTGCCCCTTCACCCTGGGGTGTCACCCTTGGCAGGTCCAGGGTGGATTTACTGCCCGTGGTCATTGGCTTCCATCTCATCCATCTCCCCTGGCAAACCCTGGATTTTCCTTCTCTGCTGGGCTGCCCTTGCAGCTCAGGGGAAGCTCTTTCCCCGTGGCCAGGGTGCTGCTCCTCGCTCGGGTTGTGCTCACAAAGCAGCGTCTGCTCCCCCTTCCCGTTCTTGTCCCACTCCAGGCAGAGGAGAGGCCGAGGGAGGGTGGCAGGGACAGTCCCAGGGGTGCTGGGAGTGGCACTTGGAGCTGCTCTGAGTCCCCCCAGAGCCACCCCGGGGTGCTCCCACCGCCCTGCCCCGCTCAGGATTGCTGCACGAGGAGACACCCAGCGCTGCTTCCACTCAACTCATGGTGCTTCCCATCCCTGCTCAGAGCCCCTCGAGCCCTGGGGACCCCAGCCCGGCAGGGTGACTGCCCCACGGAGCCGGGGGTGCTCCTGGAATGGTCATTCCAGGTTTGTCCTGGTGCTGAGGTGGCTTGGCTTGGTCAGGTCCCGTGTGCCCCATTCCGGTGCTGGAATCCCCCCTTGGATCCAAACTTGGGGATTGTGTGTCCTGTCCTGGGTAACTCCACCCCGGGGTTAGCCCAGCTCTAACCTGGGGTGGGAAATTCTGCTTTTTTTGTTTTGCCTGAGCCAAAAGCACAGACAGGATCAAGGGCTGGCAGCAGGGGAGGGCCTTGGACAGGGCTGGGAACCCCAAATCCTTTTGGGGAACAGAAACCACACAGTGTTTTTGTGAACTATCTTTGCAGCACTGAGGAAAAATCACAGAATTGGAGTTTTGGGAGCACAGATGTGCAGTCAGTGTATGAATATTTGAAGTTTTACTGGTTTTAAAATGTTTTTTTTTCTTCCTGTTTTTTTGCTCCATTTGCATTTTTTGCTCCATTTGCAGATCAGGTTTTCACTAAAAGCTGGAGTTCCAGATTCAAAATGTTGTTGTGCCATATATTATTTATCCTTCTACATTATAAATATATAAATATCTATTTAGACTGAATATTGCATTGAAAAATGCTGTTAYTGGGAACTTCAGGGTTTAAACCTGAGACAAAAAAATTGGGAAATAATTCTCCAGTACTTYTGCTGTTTGGGACCCTCTTCCCGAAGAGGCTCCTGGAAGTTTTTTATGGTGTAAAAACAAAATCACATCCTAAAATTCTAAATTTGATGACCTTAACCCTGAAGTTCTCAGGTTTGTGACCCTTTGGTTTTCTCGAGGTACATCTGGTTGCTTTTCTGGTGCAGTCAAATCATTTTTTTAGAAGGTTTCGTCTCTGGAGTTATTGAGGAAAAGGTGGAATGGGTTGATCCATCCTGCTTGGCTTTTTTAACCTATTAATCTTTGAAGTGATCGATTTCCAATTAAAACCCAACTTTTTAGGTCTCTGTTCTACTTAAACCTTTTAGGAGTGAGAGCCTGCCCTCGCTGAGTGGGACTTGGATGGGGAAAGCAGTAGATGATGAGGTTGCTGTTGCTCAGGAATTGATTAGTAAACTTTTAACTACTAATAAAAATCCATTTTGCAGTGGATTTTTTTGAGAAACCCATTTTCTTAGGACAGTGATATGGGATGTTTCCTAGTGAATAGGAATTAGTTTATATAATTTAGCCTATTAAACTGAATTATTTAAAATTCAAACTTCCCCTAATTTAT
>NW_026624135.1:38611-47294 GCF_030028575.1 Malurus melanocephalus
TGTGAAGCACTGGAACAAAGTGCCCAGGGTGTCCCCATCCCTGGCGGTGCTCAAAGTGTGGCTGTGGCCYCTGGGGACAGGGCTCAGTGATCCTTTAGAGGTTTTTCCCAACCTCAATTATTCCCCGATTCCCAACCCATCCCAGCTTTGTCCCTCCCAGCCAGCAGTGTCACCAGCAGTGTCACCAGTGTCACCAAACCCATGAACAGCCAGGGATGTGCTCAAACCTCAGGGCTGGAGGCCCTGAACACATCCTGAGCCAATTCCCTGTGGAATGACACAGCCCCAGCTCCCCCAGAGCTCCCCAGCTCTGCCCCTTTCACAATTTGCCCCAGAGCCCCTGCCCTGGCTCCAGTGCCAAAYCCACATGGATTAATGACCCCTAAAGGTCYCTTYCAACCCAAAACTTCTCTGATTTTGTGACAAAGCCTCTCCAAAGCCCCTCAGCCATCCCCAGCTGAGCAGAACCTACCCCTGGTCCCCCTGGCAGGACCCTGAGCTGGCCCAGCCAAGGTTTTGGTGTCGTAGAACAGCTCTGAGCATCACAAAGATGAAACCAGGATTTATTGGGAATGTTCACTGYACAAGAGAGAAATGGCTTCAGGTGGCTCTCGAGGAGCCTGGACCCAGCTCTCATTGAAACACAACAAGCAAAGGCATCAGAGTGAAAAATGAACAATTGTCAATAAATCACCAGCAGTTGATGCAGATTTTCAAGTTTCTGCCAAGTACCAACTTCCCTCCCTAAATCCCACCCCAAGTCCCACAATGGATCTGAGTCCCTGGGCCCAGCCTGGCCCTGGGAACTCTTCACAGCTTTTTTTGTACATTCAGGTAAGAAATGTCATTGGTGCTGAAGGTTTAAATCAGTGTTGGGCTCACCCAACTGCTCCCTGGCACAGCGAATAAACCCCATTTCCAGTGCAGTGACACTGCAGGGTGGCAGCTCCACCTGGGGAAGGTGGCACAGGAGGCACCGAGCCCTGCAAGGCACAGGTGACAGACACCACAGGCAGTGGCAGGCCCAGCTGAGAACTCAGCTCTGGATTGTAAAAAYGCCAGCTGGGCAGGATTAAAATGCACTTTGGGGTCATGCAAGGACACAGATTCCCTAAAGCAGCAGCTCTGGGGTGCTCCTGCTCTTAATCCCTYGCTGCTGCTGCTTCCCCTGGAGCTGCCATCTGTCTGCAGCCCTCCAGCACTCAGCTCCCTCCCTGCTGCCCCTCGGCTGATTTGGGGAATTTCTGGGGCCAGCCTGGACTGATTCAAGGGAAAGGGAGTGGCTGAGGAGGGAAAAGGGAGAAATCTCGGCGTTTGGATTGAAATTAAAGCAGTGACAGACAGGTGTGACTCTCCTGGAGCTCAGCTGCAGGAGGTGAGAGGGAACACCAGGACACCAAAGGCTGCAGCGTGGGCTCTGTTTGGGCATTAATCCCCAGCCCAAAATTCCCTTCAATGCCAGCTCAGAGGCTGCTGCACCCCCTCCCTGGGCTGGGCAGCTGGAGGGCAATGCCCAGAGCTCCCAAAGCTCAGGCCAAGCCCCTGCCCTGCCCTGTCCCAGCCCCGTTCCTGCTGCCAGGGGCACCTGAGCCCTTCCCTGGGGCTTTTCCTGGGCTGGCTCCAGGACAGCTGCTCTGGCACTCAGGGATCCGGCTCAGCTGCAGCCCTGGCTGTGGGCAGTGCCCTCCAGCCCTCCTTTCTGGGTGCTTTTCCTCGGTGCAGCCGGAGCCACACTGATCCTGTTGGTCCCTAACCCTTATCTGCTCCTTGCAGGAGCTCCAGGGCGGGCAGCCCCTGCTCCCTGGCAGCTCCCTGTGACCTTGGCAGCTTTTTGGTCGGTCCCTTTGGATGAAGGGGRCATAGAGAGGGGAGAAAAGCTGCAGCAGTGGCTCAGGGAATGGAGGTTAATGCCCGGCTGAGCCTGTCCTGCAGCTCCAAAGGGAGCAGCTCCATCTGCCTCTGCTCCCTGGGAGGCTGCAGCACTGCAGAGCTCTGTGATCTCTCCCTGACTTTGTCCCCTGGGATGTTCCYTGTGTTCTCAGCTTTGTCCCTTGGGATGTTCTCTGTGTTCTCAGCTTTGTTCCCTGTGTTCTCAGCTTTATTCCCTGGATGTTACCTGTGTTCTCAGTTTTTTCTCTGGGATGTTCCCTGTGTTCTCAGCTTTGTTCCCTGTGTTCTCAGCTTTGTTCCCTGGATGTTCCCTGTGTTCTCAGCTTTGTTCCCTGGATGTTCCCTCTGTTCTCAGCTACAATTTTCAGGGCTGAGCTTCATCCAAGCCCCAGGAACTGCAGCAGCTGCCCAGGAGAGGGGAGAGAACACCCCAAAAAGCAGAAGCTGCACAGAGCTGGCCCCTGGCACAGGGATGCCCCTCTCCATGAGTGCAGCTGTGGCTGAGCTGGAGGAAYTCCCCACGAGCAGGAGAGGCAGGAAGGGGTTAACCCTGGAGCCCAGAAATGCCTCGGTCACATCCGGGGTGGCTTCCGGAGGAGCCTGAGCCACTCAGCTCCCCCAGGACAGGGACAGGGACAAGCAGGGCATGGGCTGGAGCTGGCTCAGGGTGGCCCCAGCAGGTGCTGGGAGCTCTGTCAGTCCCTCTGCTGCTCCCTCTGTAGCACCCACGGAGCAGCTCAGCCTCCCCAGCCCAGGGGAACTGGGAATGTGCAAAGAATTTCCTTAAAAAAAWTWWAAAAAATCATACAAAACCATTTGGGTAATAAATAAAAAAGTCACGTGGTCACTGTGGGGAGCTGCTGTCCTTCCAGGGGTGGGGTGAGCAGGGGGCAGCTCAGGCCAGGTGAGGGTCACTGGTCAGTGCCTGGGTGCTCCCAGCTGGAAACGAGCTTCCTCCGAGATTCCATACTGCTCCAGGGGATCCTGCAGGGGACAGGGCACAGCAGTGAGACATCAGTGAGAGGCTGAGAGAGCCCAGCAGCCCTGGGGACACACGGGACACAGGAGGGACAGACAGGACACAGCTGGGACACAGCAGGGACAGACAGGACAGCAGGGACACACAGGAACACAGCTGGGACACACAGGAACACAGCAGGGACAGACAGGACAGCAGGGACACACAGGAAAACAGCTGGGACACACAGGACAGCAGGGACACACAGGAACACAGCTGGGACACAGTAGGGGACACACATGGGACACCAGGGACACAGCAGGGACACACACAGGACACACATGACGCAGCAGGGACACAGCAGGGACAGACACAGGACAGCAGGGACATACACAGGACACACATGACACAGCAGGGACACAGCAGGACATAGCAGGGACCCACGGCCCAGGGCAGCCACAGCCACTCCCTGCCCTGGAGCCCATGGATCTGCCCAGGGCTGGTGCTGAACTGCCCCAGAGACCCCCAGGGAGCCCAGAGCAGCTCCAGACCTGTCCAGCCCCACCCTGGACACTCCAGCACTGCACTGTGGGCACCAGGGTGGGACTGAGCACCCAGGGGAAGGTGCTGGGGTCTGGCTGTGGCTCTCTTTGGGATCTGGGATCTGCTCCCCACACACACAGAGCTGGGGCAGGGCTGGCAGCTGCTGCCACCCAAACCCAGCAGCACCCAGCAGTGCCTGCAGGGCCACCCTCACCTTCCCCGTCATCTTCTGGATCTCGTTGCGGTAGAAGATCAGGCTCCTCCTCAGGAACTCGTAGCTGCAGGATAGAACAGAGCAGAGCTGAGCACTGAGGGACGTGGGCAGATTTGGGTGCTATCCAGAGCTGGGGGAGCTCCCTGGGAGGAGACAACCATTGCCCTGCCAGTCCTGTTCCCAGAGCCCCCAGACCCACCCTGGCTCCACTGCCTTATCCCACCTGGCTCTCTTGAGGGCCTCCACCCACTCCTGGCACTGCTCCTCCGTGGCACACTCGAAGCAATATTTCCTCTCTGGCTCCTCGATGAAACCTGCCAGGGACAAGGAAAAGGCTCAAGGTCCAGGCAGAGCTGCTGGGACTCCCTCCCCAGGCTCTGCCAGGTCTCAATTAGCAGCTCTGTTAATTAATGTGAACTGGGAATGAGTCTGTAAGCCCGACCTCCAGCCCCTCTCCTGTTTCCTGGGTGCCCTGGAGCAGCTGGCCACGGCATTTCCCAGCTGACAGGGACCAAAGACCTCGGAAACAGCAACTTCCCAAACTGAGGGTGAACTGAACTGGGCCAACACAGCCAGAGCCAGGCCTGAGTCTCTGTAAAGTCACCAGGGATTGAAATCAACGGGGACACAGCCCTGAGGAAGGGATTGGGATGCAGCTGAGGAGTTCAACTGCACTGGGAGGAGGCCCTGAGCTCCTTTGCTGGAAGCTTTTGGGAATGTGGCACTTTCACCACGGAGAGCAGCTCCTGGTGCCACTGCAGGTCCTGACCAATTCCTGTCCCCAGAGCTCTGCTCGGGGCTGCTGCTGCCAAACACTGGGGTCAGGCTGCACATCCCATTAAACACACCCCACTGGGTTTAACCCTCACTCCAGAGCTCCCAACATCCCCAAAACACAGCATGCAGAGCTGCAGGATTGGCCCTTGGGACGCAGGGAGAGCACAGCAGCAGAGCCACAGCTGTGCCTGGCAGCCAGGCCAAAAGATACGGGGATGRCCTTGGAGAAACATCCTGTTATTGTCCCACAGAGCTGCGGGATGAAAGCAGGGGAGCTCCCAGGGGAGCCAGCCCAGCTGGAGCCGCCACAAGGACAAACACGGGGGAGGACGGCGCTGCTGCAGCTTGATCTGAGCTTTTTTTTTTTTTTGGATAAAATGCAGCAGCACAGCAGAGATCTGTCAGTAAAACAACCCCCTCGCCCCCTGAGGGATTCCACAGGCACCCAGCAGGGTCTGGCTGCTGCTGTTTGTGCTGCCCTGCACGTGCAGCTGTGCCAATGGCAGAGGCTGTGCCCTGGAGCATCCCTGGAATCCCCTCGGATGGGGCACAGGTGAGGAGCAGCTGGCAGCGAGGAGGGGAAAGGATGAGGGATTGTTAAAGTTGGAAAAGACCTTGGAGATCATCAAATCCAACCATCAGCCTGTCAGTGCTCAGCCCTGTCCCCAGGTGTCACATCCACCCTTTTCTGAATGTCCCAGGACTCCACCAAACCTGTGCTTCCAAACCTTTTTGGGGAATGAATTTCACCCAATATCCAACCTAAACCTGCCCTGGCACAACTTGAGGCCATTTCCTCTTGTCCTGTCCCTTGTTTCCTGGGAGCAGAGCCTGACCCACCCCTGAGGGGTCCTGACCCCACTGGGGGACAGGAGAAGGGCTGGGGGCAGTGACCCCAGTGAGCAGGGGAAGGGATGGGGGCAGCGACCCCAATGAGGAGGGAAGGGCTGAACTGACCCCAATGATGAGGAAAGGGGTGAACTGACCCCGAGGAGCAGTGAAAGGCTGAGCTGACCCCAATGATGAGGGAAGGGCTGAGCTGACCCCACAGAGGAGGGGAAGGGCTGAGCTGACCCCAATGATGCGGAAAGGGCTGAGCTGACCCCGCTGAACAATGAAGGGCTGAGCTGACCCCACTGCCCCCACAGAAACAGGGAAGGAGGAACTGAGCAGCACAAGGTTCCCTTTCCCCTGTGCCAYGAGGGGAAGGCTCAGGGGTGCCCAGGCAACACTCACTGATGGAGAAGACGTTCTCCTCCTCTTTGGTGATCCTGCAGTGCTCCAGCAGCAGAGCTCCAATGGGCTGCAAAACACAGGGACAGAGAGAGGGGGTTTAACCCAAAGGGCCCCAACACCACAGGGGCTGAACCCTCTGCCCTTCCCTTTGAAGCAAATTTCACAGYCTGGTGCTATTTTTAAACAATTCAATCTGACTGCACCATGTTCTGAATTCCTGAAATCAACCTTTTCATGCCAGTCTCACCTGTAGCACTTGCATTTGTTAATTAGTGTTAATCACTGGCTCAGATTCAGCCTGGCCTTTACCGCTCATTGCCATGAGGGCAGTGAAGAACTTTCACTTTTTAAATCAAATAAAGATAAAAYGTTTACTGTGACACCCAGAGTGACTCATGTTAAGCTGCAGTGAGCTGGAGCAGCTTGGGGTGAACAAAAAACCATCAGGTGCCACTCAAGGATGTGGGGACAGCAGGTGACACTGGCTGTGAACAAGAGCAGCCACCAGCAATCCTTGTCCAAGTGACACAACGTGCAAGAGGTAAATCAGGCAGCAGGGAWGGGACTGAAAACCTGATTTATTTCACATTTCATGAAGTGGGTTGGGTTGGAAGCAAGATTAAAGCCCATCCAGTGCCACCCCTGCCATGGCTGGGACACCTCCCACTGTCCCAGGCTGCTCCCAGCCCCAATGTCCAGCCTGGCCTTGGGCACTGCCAGGGATCCAGGGGCAGCCACAGCTGCTCTGGGCACCCTGTGCCAGGGCCTCCCCACCCTCCCAGGGAACAATTCCTTCCCAATATCCCATCCATCCCTGCCCTCTGGCACTGGGAAGCCATTCCCTGTGTCCTGTCCCTCCAGCCCTTGKCCCCAGTCCCTCTCCAGCTCTCCTGAGCTGATGGAATGAAGATGGACTCTCTGTCCCCACTCTTCCCCTGCAACGTTTTCCCAGCCCACGCAATCCACGCACAGAAAAAACAAGGAAGAAGAAACAAAACAAACCCCACCCACGAGGCCTTTCCCTACCTCGGCCTCATCTGTCCGGAAGTAGAARAGAAAGTTCACCACGAGCTTCACCAGGCGCTTCTTGAGCACTGCAGGGACAGRAGGGGTCAGTGAGGGCAGAGGGAGCACAGGGAACACCCTGCCATGGCCTAGCACTGCCCTCATCCCACCAGAGCACCCTGCACCCACTCGAGGCTGTGCCCCAAAACAGCTGCCTCAGGGTGACAAAGTGAGTGGCCTCAGGGTGACAAAGGGAATGGCCTCAGAGTGACAGAAATGGCCTCAGGGTGACAGAACCCCTGAGCAGCCTCAGGGTGACAAAGTGAATGACCTCGGGGTGACAATGTGTCTGAGAGGCCTCAGGGCGACAAAAGGAATGGCCTCAGGGTGACAAAGTGAAAGGCCTCAGGGTGACAAAAATGTCTGAGAACCCTCAGGGTGACCAAACTCCTGAGCAGCCTCAGGGTGACAAAACCCCTCATTAGCCTTAGGGTAACAAAGTGTCTGAGTGACCTCAGGGTGACAAAGTGAGTGGTCTCAAGGCGACAAAGCCCAAGAGCAGCCTCAGGGTGACAAAACCCCAGAGTGGCCTCAGGGTGACAAAGCCCCTGAGCAGCCTCAGGGTGACAAAACCCCAGAGCAGCCTCAGGGTGATGGAGTGGCCTCAGCGTGACAAAAATATCTGAGCACCTTCAGGGTGACCAAACTCCTGAGTGGCCTCAGGGTGAAAAAGCCCCTGAGTGGCCTCAGGGTGACAAAACCCCTCATAAGCCTTAGAGTAACAAAGTGTCTGTGTGACTTCAGGGTGACAAAGTGAGTGGCCTGAGGGCGACAAAGTGTCTGAGCACCCTCAGG
Organism: Malurus melanocephalus; assembly: GCF_030028575.1. Taxonomy (NCBI): domain Eukaryota; kingdom Metazoa; phylum Chordata; class Aves; order Passeriformes; family Maluridae; genus Malurus; species Malurus melanocephalus. The sequence continues at coordinate 46,090 of NW_026624135.1, forward strand.
GGAACAAAGCATCTGAGGGGCCTCAGGGTGACAAAAATGTCTGAGAACCCTCAGGGAGACAAAATCCCTGAGCAGTATTAGGGTGACAAAGTGAGTGGCCTGAGGGTGGCAGAGCCCCTGAGGGTGACAGTGCCCCTGAGCAGCTCCTCCAGCAGCTCTGGGGCAGTCAGAGCCCACAAGAGCAGCACCAGCAGGGTCTCAGGCACTCCAGGCAAAGCTGCAGCTCCCAGGAGYGCCTGCCTGGAGCTGTCAGTGCAGRTGTCACCTCTGAGGGACAAAGTCCTCGGGGAAGGAAAGGGCTGGGACAAGGGAGTGACTCCAGCGCTGTTTGCAAAAGGATTTACTGGAAGGTTCCAGGGAAGAGCTTCTTCCCCAGACCCCCTGGTCCCCTGTGGGCTCTCCCCAGCTCCAGCCCAGCCCCACTCCCAGTCCAGATCCCAACACCAGTGCTCCCCATTCCCCCTCTCCTGTCTGTCCCCAGCACTCCCAGTCCTACCCACCCTGTCTGCTCAGTGCTCCCAGTCCTGCTCCGGTCCTGGTCCAGTTTCCCAGCCTGGATTCTTCAGTATCCTAAATCCTCCCATCCATGTCGCTCAGTTCCCCCAGTCCCTCTCCAGCCTTGTCCCCCAGTAACTCCAGTGCTGATTCTCCAGATGGGGTCCCTGTGGTGCCCCTGGTCCTGCTCCTCCCAATTCTCTCAGTTCTCCCAGTCCTGCTCTGCTCTGCAGTTTCCCCCTTGTGATTCTCCAGGATCCTCAGTCCTGAACCCCAAACCACCCCAGTACCCCTGGTTCTTCCCTGGTCCTACTCCCCGTTTCCCACTTGTGATTCTCCAGTTCCCCCAGTCCCACCACCCCAGGCTGCCCAGTTTTCCCAGTCCCTCTTCACCCAGTACTCCCAATCTTTCCCTAGTCCTTTCCCACTTTCCCAGCCCAGATTCTCCAGTACTACCAGTCCTCCCACTGAGGTCACCCAGTTCTCCCAGTCCCTCTCTAGTAACTCCAGCCCTTATTCCCCCCTCAGGGTCCTGCCCCAGTAACCTGGGGGGTTAAATAAAGGGCTGGCCCTTAAATAAGGGCTGGCCCTTATTCTCCACTCGGAGTCCCTCAGGGTCCTGCCCCTCTCCGATCCTCCCAGCACTCCCAGTTCTGCTCTGGCTCTAACCCAGTAACCCCACCCCTGATTCTCCCCTCAGAGTCCCTCAG
>NW_026624135.1:49266-50871 GCF_030028575.1 Malurus melanocephalus
AAGGGGTGGCCTGAGGGAGAAGGAGGGGCTGTGAGGGGCTGAGGAGGGCTGAGGGAAATGGGGCTATGAGGGGCTGATGGAAAAGGGGGGGCTGAGGGAGTAGGGGCTGAGTGAAAAGGGGGAGGCCGGAGATGGGGGGTAAACAGGACAGAGCTGGGGGAACTGGGTGAGGAGAGACTGGAGGAACTGCGCACCCTGGGGTGGGGGATGTGGGGAAACTGGAGGATTATGAGTGGGAAACTGGAGGTAGGACCAGAGCAGGACTGGGAAGATTGGTGGGGTAGGGCCAGGGGTACGTGGGGGGCCTTGACTGTGGAGTCAGGGCTGGAGTTACTGGGATACAAGCCTGGAGAGGGACTGGAACAATGAGGAGGGACTGGGGGAACTGGGTGACCTGGGGGTACTGGAGATTCCAGGCTGGGAAACTGGGGGTAGGATGAGGGCAGGACTGGGAGTACCGGGAGGTTGGTGAGGGGAGCAGGAAGGGCAGAACTGGGAGTACCTGGGGGGTTCTGACTGCAGAATCAGGACTGGAGTTACTGGGGGACAAGGYTGGAGAGGGACTGGRACAACTGGGTGACGAGGGRYTGGGCGATYTTGAGTGATGGAGCTGGGRGAACTGGAGGATCACGAGTGRGAAACTGGGGGTAGGACTAGCTCAGGACTGAGAGCACTGGGAGGATCAGGGGTACCCACTGGGCCTCAACTGGAGAATCAGGACTGGAATAACTGGGGGATGTGGCTGGAGGGGACTGGGGGAGACACTGGGAGAATTGGGTSCTCTGTGGGGGAGGACTGGGGGGTTCCTCAAGGGTCTTTCCGGTGTTGGGGCTCTGTGTGGAGAGGTGTTGGGTGGCTCTGACCTTGCTGAGGGTGGGGGGGACTCCAGAACATGGCCTGGGGCTGGGGGACACTGCTCAGAACCCCTGCCATTGCTGGGGGGCGTGGGGTGCTCTGACCCTCCCAGAGGGTTGGGGCTGGCAGGGGGTGCCCCTGGGGTTTTGGGGACGTTGGGCGGTGGGGGAGCATCAGGCCTGGGTGGTGAGAGGTGGTGGTGCCTCAGGTGAGGGGGGGAGGCTCCTTTTGGGGGTCTGGGGGAGCCTCTGGTGGAGCTGCTGCAGCCCAGCTGGGCTTGGGAATGGCTGAGGAGATGGGAAGGGCTCCGGGGGGATTCTCTGGATCCTTTTACTCCAGTTTCTGAGTAGGAAGCAGCAGACCTGCTCGGTATGGGGTTGTGTGCCATGGCCGTGTCTGGGATGTCACCCCACGTCCTCAAAGCTGGAGCAGAGCGCTCTGTGACCTCTGGGTCAGTTATCACTCACACCGCTGTTCCTTTCCCCAGACTCTCCCTTTCTCCAGGAGGAKCTGAGGGCCACAAGTCCCCACCATGGATTTCCAGCACCGCCCYGGGGGTAAAACGGGCAGCGGGGGCGTCGCCTCGGCCTCCGAGAGCAACCGCGACCGGCGGGAGAGGCTGCGCCAGCTGGCCCTGGAAACCATCGACATCAACAAGGTGGGGACAGCACGGGGCCCTCCCCCAGCCCTGGGGGAAGGAGTGGAGACTGAGATTCCTGGGATTGTGGAATGGTTTGGGTTGGAAGGGAC
>NW_026624135.1:51842-53920 GCF_030028575.1 Malurus melanocephalus
ATAAATAAATAATAAATAGCAGAACCTGGGCAGTGACTGCTGAGACATGAGGGATGGTTAAASCTGACCTTGTGTGACAGCTCAGCTGCTGAGAGCACTCTGCACTTTGGGATGAGATTCCTCTGTGCTGAGGATTAAAACACCCTTGGTTGGGAGGTGATTCCTCTCTCTGTGACAGGAATCTCTCAGTCCTGGCTGCATTTAACTTTGTTCTACCTTGGTTTTTATTTCAGGGGAGTTACTTAGCACACACCCAGGGGAAGAAGCATCAGACCAATCTGTAAGTCATCTTCTGTTATAACTTCATTCTCCATTAGTGAAGCTCTTTAACATTGTGATGTTGTGGATCTGCAGCCCTTTAGCTCCACTGGATTGTGCTTGAGTGTTCTTTTACTGTGGTTCCACACGAGCAGCTTGCCTCTGCTCCAAAAATGATGCTGGAAATCTCCCTTTTAAACTGAAGTTCAAATCCAGTTGTGAAATTTTTGAAGGAAGAGGGAGGAAGAGTTTTAGAAGCAAATTGTCTGAGTCTAGTTAGAAGGAACTCTGCCTGCCAGRRCTCCAGGAGAGTTTGGACAATGCTCTGAGGCACAGRGTGGGAATGTTGGGGTTCTGTGCAGGGCAAGGGGTGGGATTTGATGATCCTTGTGGGTCCTTCCAACTCAGGAGATTCCAGAATTCTGTGATCTGGATTTGTCCATACAGGTTGAGAGAATTTTAGACGTTTTATTTTAAGGAATGCAGTCTGTTTTGTTTTATCTGTGGGTTTGGTTGTTTATTTTTTGCTTTTTTCATTTTGATTTCAAGAATTAAACTSTTCTCAAATCCATTTGTCGGGTCAGGCCTTGAGGTCACTGTSGGGGTGGATCAGATGATTGAGTGACAACCTTTAGCCAGGGGAAGGATACAACTGGGGAAGGAAAATAGGATTTCCTGGCATGATTTCTATGAAACTGTGCTGAGAGATTCCAACTGCTCCTGGGTATCCTTTAGAAACAAGTGCAGGTAACCCTTAAATTCTGAATTAAACCCTTAAATTCCAAAATTAACCCCCCAGAGCCCGCCGAGCTGCCAAGGAAGCCAAGGAAGCCCCTGCCCAGCCTGCCCCAGAGAAGGTCAAAGTGGAAGTGAAGAAATTCGTGAAAATTGGGCGCCCAGGCTACAAAGGTGAGTCAGGAGGTCCCAGTGCCTGCAGTGCCTGCTGGGATGTGAATTATTCATCATCTTTTTAGCAGCTCTGCCCATGAATAAGATATGGGCTTTCTYCTGGAGTCCTTTTATCGTTTAAACTGCTCGTGGAACATCTCTTTATTGCTGACAACCACTTTAATAATAGATGGGTGTGGCTCAGGCTGCCARGGAGATGATGGCGTTTCATCTTTTCCATCCCTTGTGCTGCAGCACCTTTCATTAATGCTGTAAATCACTCTCCCCATGTAGAATTCRTGTTTTTGTTCTCAAATCCCAGCATTTTGGCCTTCACTACAAAATTTGGCTTTTTAATCTYGCCAGTGCTTTGCCCCACAGCATCTGAACTTTAGTAGAGGAGAATCATGGAACAATTTAGGTTGGAAAATGAGGATTTTTTAATCATTGAGTCCAACAGTAAACTTAAGAACAATTTAGGTTGGGAAATTGTTTTTTTTTTTAAATCACTGAGTCCAACAGTAAACTTAAAACACTGTCAAGGCCACCACAAAACTATGCCCCCAAGTGCCACATCCACATGTTTTTTGGACACTTCCAGGGTTGTTGATTTCTGGACATTCCAGTGCTTCACAACCCTTTCAGTGAAGGAATTTTCCCAGTCTAACCCTGCCCTGGCCCAGTCTGAGGCCGTTCCCTCTCCTCCTGTCCCTGTTCCTTGGAGCAGAGACCGACCACCCCAGCTGCCCCCTCCTGTCAGGGAGTTGTGCAGAGCCCAAGGTCCCCCCTGATCCCCCTTTGCTCCAGGTTGAGCCCTTTTCCCAGCTCCCTCAGCCTCTCCTGGTGCTCCAGACCCTTCCCCAGCTCTGTTCCCTTCCCTGGACACGCTCCAGCTCCTCCATGTTTTTGTTGTGGTGAGGCCCCAAACCTGC
>NW_026624135.1:55553-57024 GCF_030028575.1 Malurus melanocephalus
ATCCTTGGGGGTCCCTTCCAGCTCAGGATATTCCAGGATTAGTTCCCAGCGAACCCTCTGATGTCCGTCCTAACCCTCAGGGGTTAATGGAGTGGGAAGAGGGGTCAGGAAGATGTGCCTGGAAGTCATTAAACCTCTCTGAGGTTTGGTGGAGGACTCTGGCATGAAAACCAGACKGTGCTGAGCTCTGGGGAGCTGTGAATTCCTAGTGTCTGGCACAGGCTGGAGCCTCCTGGGCTTTGCTCCTCAGCCTCTGTGCAGATGTTCAGGGAGGGATTTTTGCTGCTTGTCCTTGACCGATAGGGAAGTAACTTAATTCTTTCCTGCCCCCACCTCTTTCTAATAAAAACCCAGGAAGAATAACTTGGAATAGCTGGAATAACTGTGCTTATCTCCCAGGCTCTGGGGCTAAAAAGGGCCTTTGAGCTAATCTGGTGCTGCTAAGAATAGCTCTGTGTTCTCTTTTGGTGCAGGTGCCAAGCAGAGAAATTGATAAAGCAGAGGGAAAGTTTTGGACTCACTGGAACAGAGAAACCAAACAGGTAACTGAGATTTTGTAATGTGTGTCATGAGGGGTTGAGGAGAGCAGAGCAACTTGAGACAACAACATCAGTTCTGTCCTGCTGCCTCTGATGATCAAATCTCTGTTCCCTTGATGTACCTGTGCAGTGAGAGCTCCTGACAGAGATCCTCCTGGGTGGGGTCTTTGTGAGGATTAAATCTGTCACAGCAGCAGAATGGGGCATGTAAWTATCCAGAGCAAAGGGGGCTCACGGGGGACCTTCTTGCTCTTATAACTCCCTGACACGAGGGTGCAGCCAGATGGGTGAGGCTCTGCTCCCAGGGAACAGGAGAAAGGACCATAGAAAAAGGCCTCAGGCTGTGTCAGGGGAGGTTTAGGTTGGATATTGGGGAAAATTTCTTCATGGAAGGGGTTGTCAGGTATTGGAACAGGGTGTTCAGAACAGTGGTGGAGTCACCACCCCTGGAAGTGTTCAAATAAGGTGTGGCATTTGGGGCCATGGGTCAGTGGTGACCATGGTGGTGCTGCTGCTGGTGGGACTGGATGATCTCAGAGGGCTTTTCCCACTGTAACAATCCCATGATAAATGTGCAGCTCTGTGCCCTCTCTGTGCCTCATGCTCCCTGCACATGCCTGGCTGTGAGAGCCCGGGGCTGGGGGTGTCCCCTGTGTCCTGTGGGAGCAGGGACAGTGCCTGGGGCACAGAGACCTCAGAGTCCAGAGGAGGTGAACTTTTGGGCCAGACTGGCACCGGTCAGGGATGCTGCCGGGGCAGAGACGTCTGAGTGTAACAGGAGCTGTGCTCTGGGGCCGAGAGCAGCCCTTGTGTGCTGGCAGAGSTGTCAGCAGGGTGCTGTGTCAGGGCTTGGCATGGATCTCAGGGAAAGGTTCTTCTGTCCCCAGAGGGTGCTGGCACTGCCCAGGCTCCCCAGGGAATGGTCCCGGCCC
>NW_026624135.1:58681-67882 GCF_030028575.1 Malurus melanocephalus
TCTCCAGCTCTCCTGGAGCCCCTTCAGGCCCCAAAAGGGGCTCTGAGCTCTCCCTGGATCCTTCTCCTGTCCAGGTGAGCACCCCCAGCTCTCCCAGCCTGGCCCCAGAGCAGAGGGGCTCCAGCCCTCGGAGCACTTCCAGGGCCTGTCAGCTCCTGCAGAAGTGACCTCAGACTCCACCAGCCCTSGCTGTGGTGTCCCTGTCCTGCTCCATCCTTTTTCTGATGATCCCGAGCTCCAGCCTGCAGATACTCAGAAACCCAGGGAAGAGTCTGGGTTTCAAAGGAACTTTTATCAGGGCATTTTCCCTGGCCAAGAAAAGGAGATCCCTTGGCTGGGGGGCAGTTTTCAGGGTGCATGAGAAGGCAATTGCATCAGGTGGCAATTCCAGCTGTTCCAGTATTGCCATCTTAAGGAGGGAAAAGTCCTTAAAATAGGTGTGAGAGACTTTGTAAGGGARGTACTGAGTGTTCAGAGTCCTCTGCACACCGTGATTCCCGTTCCCAGGATRAAGCCCTTTTCCAGGGCAGCCTGAGCTGCAGGGTGTGAAGGAGGGGAAGCTTTTCCAGCCGGGAGAGGGAATTCTTGCCATACATTCATTCATTTCAGCTCGTTATCTGCTCCTCTCCCCCTCCTGCTGCTCTGGCCCTTCTCCCCTGCCGGTGTCTCGCTGCTGATGGGGTCGTACGTGCCAGACCCCATGAGGATCCCATTCCAGCCCTCCATCCTCCTTCTGAAAACATCCCGAGTCAAGGCCGTGCATCCCGACGAGCGAGCGCAACAGCTTCGATTTTTGCACGTTTCCAAAACGAGCCGCGGACCCAAAAATAGAACAAAAAAAAAGTTTCTTTGCCACCTCCCTCGCTCCTCGGCAGCGCGACAGCCCCGGGGCTGCTCAGGGGAGGTTGTTGTGCCTCGGCCACTCAAGGCCACCCGTGGTTAAAAGGGAGACGCCGTCCTCCCTCCTGCTGCGGAGGGCTGGGGATGCTGAGCTGCTGGCGGGGAAGAGCTGAGGTGGCACCATGAGCGCTGCTCTCAGGGGGTTCTGGCTGTTCCTGCTGCTGCTTCCCTCTGCAGCGCTGCCCAGGAGCGGGGAGAGGCGCTCCCCGAGCCGCCAGCCCGAGCTCAGCCTGCTGGAGGGGAGAAGGGTGGGCAATGCGAGTTTACAGGAGAGCCGCAGGGCCAGGAGGGCGGCYGGCACCCGCCGCTGGGGCGAGCCCGAGCCGGGAGCAGTGTGCCCGCAGGGAATGGCTGGGGAGGGGGGCCCGCGCTGGGACCTGCAGCCCTGGCCCCTCGGGGGGCTGGAGGGGCCCGTGTGCCGGGTGAGGATGGAGCAGGACGGGGCCACCSCCAGGCACCTGGATGTGGTGGGGGTGCTCAGCCACTACGAGAGCGGCTTCATCAAACTGCTCAGACGGCGCCGCAGCTGGGACGGGAGCTTGGCCGGGACCTTCGGGCTGTGCGGGCCCGGGGAGGCGGGGGCTGCTGCCCATCCCCTGCGGAGGATCCACGAGCATGTGCTGGAGCCGGGGCCGGAGAGATTCCTCGTCCTGCACCTGGAGGAAGGTTGGTGGGACAGCCCTGCGGGCTCCGAGGTGCAGCAGGGAGGGGAGGGTGCGGGGCTTGGGATGGTGATGCTGTTTGCTGGCCCTAAATCACAGATTTGAACACAGAATTAAATTTGGGGGATTGGGTTCCCTTTAAATCAGCGAAGAGATGGAGGTAAAACGTCTCTGGGATGATTTTCAGGAGGTTTGGCAGTGAGGATGGAAATGTGCCCAGGGTCCTGTCCCTGCCTCTGACCAGCACCTGGTGCTGCATTCCAGGAGCGTTTGGACAGCGCTGCCAGGGATGCACAGGGTGCGGCTGTTGGGGGGTCTGGGCAGGGCCAGGGGCTGGGCTGGGTGATCTCTGTGGGGCCCTTCCAGCTCAGGACATTCTGTGACTCTTGGTGGCTTCTGCTCTCATGATTACCGAGTGTTCCTCCCTTTGTGCCGTAACACCGCGGGKTTGGATCCCATCCCAGCTCTGGGAACAGAGGAGGGTCAGACCCAGCTGCTCCCGCAGAGCCCGGCACCTGCTGCTGATCTCCCACTCTGGGGTCCTGKGCTGCTCCTGTAGCTTCAACCTCACGGGAAAACTTCAACGCACATCTGGCCCATCCCAGGGGTGATCCCAGCGCTGGAGAGGGATTAACCCCCTCCCTTTTAATCCATAACAAGAGGGTCATGATTGTTTCTTTCTTCCTGAAACTTTTCTGCTCTCCCGGGGTTTGGATTTTCAGCTGGACCCGCCAGTGCTGGGCAGTGGGGAAGTGGCTCCTCCCCAGGCAGTGGCCGCGATGACCCCGAGCACCCGGCGCACAGATTTCCATGGGATTTGCCCATGGAAGTTTGGCAGYGCGGCTCTGGGGGGAGGCAGCTCTCTGCTCACGGGGTGCAGGGTTTGTCCCGCTGTCACTGCCCTGGAGCCGGGACGGGATTTGCCGTGTCCCTCCTGTCCCAGGTGCTCGGGTCCCTGCATGGGGACAGTGCTCAGCCCCAAGCCCCTTCCTCACACCCCCCCGAGCCGGGGGGGATTCACGGCCGCGTCTCCCCCGTTGCAGTGCAGTGGGAAGCGCAGGYGAAGCTGCAGTTCCAGCTGGTTTTCCAGGCGGACGTGGGCCGGGCGCTGGGAGAGCTGCAGGCGGCCGTGATGCTCTTCTACCTGGGCCGYCGGGAGGGCCGGGGCTCGGGGCGCCCGCAGGAGCTGCTGGTCACCGGCCCGGGGCTGCCGCGGGACCAGGTGGGACCGGGGGTCCGGGCCTGGGGGGAGCAGGGGGGTGAGAGGGGGTGTCCCGGTCCTGCTGCGCAGCCCCTTTGTCATCCCCCCAGCCCCTCTGTCATCTTCTCCCAGTCCATTCACCATCCCCTCCCAGTCCCTTTGCTTTTCTCTTCAGCTCCTTTGCTCCGCCCAGTCCCTTTGCCAGCCCCTCCCAGTCCATTCACAATCCCATCCCATCCCCTCCGCCCCGTCTCCCGCTCCCGCCGTGCCTGAAGATGGAGCCCTTGCCCTGTCCCCAGCTCCGCCAGGGCCTCAGGGGCTGTCCGGGGTCCCGATCCTCTGCCTGCCCGCCCGGGGGTTCATCGGGTTCCCTGCACCCCGCGGCCCCCGGAGCAGCTCTGGGGCTGGGGGCGATGCTCCCCGTGGTCCCACTCTCCACGCCGCTGCTCCGCGGGCCACCCGGGCTGGGTGACGGAGCCCAGCGGGGCTCACCTGAGTGTGTCCCCCGAGCTGTGTCACCCACGCCCTCGGGGTTTCTGTGTCTCTGCCCCGGTGCAGAGGCTCTGCCTCTCCAGGGACACGCAGTACCTGGTCCTGGCAGCCGCCGCAGCCTCRGTCACCCGCAGCGCGGAGCAGCTCCGCTTCTCGGCTTCCCTGGCCATCCACGGCGGCGCGGGAGGTACGGACGGGGGGACGCCCTGGGGGCAGCGGAATCCCTGCCCTCGTGTCCTCCCTTGGGCGTTTGGGGTCCTCTCAGGCCCACGAGGGGCGGTGGGGACACASGGGGGAGCCCAGAGCAGCGTCCTCAGCTCTGCTGCCCCCGCAGGTGCCCCCCTGCCCCGCAGCGAGGTGCAGCAGCTCCTTTTCGGCTCCGATGACAAATGTTTCACCCGCATGACCCCGGTGCTGCTGCTGCTGGCCAAGTCACGGCGRCAGGAGCAGGAAGAGGAGGCTTTGKCCYCGTCCTCCTACCTCTCTGCTGAGGGGGTGCTGGACACGGCTCCGTACCCGCAGCTCAGGTCCGTAGCTGCGGGCACGGGAAAACACCGGGGCCGGGAGAGGAGGTGGGACGGGGGCAGCCCCAGCCTTGAGACCGTGGATGGCTGTGGGGCACGGTCTGGTGGGACCCCCGGGGTACACAGGGACCCCCGTGACCCCTCCCTGCGCTCTCCTTGCAGCCCACCCCGGGATGGCACCGAGGAGCTGCCGATCCCCTTCACCCTGACCCCAGGCAACAGCTCWTCCCCAGCGCCCGGCGGCAGCGCCGAGTTCCTGGCGAGCCTGACCCACTTCATCCGGCAGCTGCTGAGCCCGTCCAGCGAGCCGCCCCCCCAGCCCAGTGCCCACCACTGGCTGGACTTCCAGCTGATGGAGACCCTCCCTCACCAGCTGCTCAACCTGTCGGAGGAGGCGGCGCTGGAGCGGCTGGTGCAGTCGGAGGAGCCCTCGGTGCTGCTGCTCCCCCAGGACAGCGGGGCCGTGCTGGAGCAGCACCTGGGGGACTGGCAGCCGGAGGGCACCGTGCTGCAGCTGCTGCTGGGCAAACTGCAGCTGCTCATCCACGAGCTCAGGGACATCCCGGCTTTCCAGGCCAACGCGGCGCTTTTCCAGCACCTCCTGACCTTCTGCTACTACCCGGCCGAGCCGGGGCGGGCCGAGGCGGCCGAGGAGGTGCCGGGRTCGCGGAAGCTGCGCACGCTGCTGCTGCTGAAGGCGCTGCAGTCGGTGCGGGCGCGCTGGCAGGAGCGCAGGAAGGTGCAGCGGCAGAACCGCAGCGCCCGGCACCAGGCGCACTGCCGGCTGCAGGARCTCACCATCGACCTGCGCGACCGCCACTTCATCGTCATGCCCACCGTGTACTCGGCCAACAACTGCGAGGGGCCGTGCCGGCTGCCGCTGTCCACGCGTGTCCCCGGCTACTTCTCGCACACGGTGCTGCTGCTGGGCATGCAGGAGCGGGGCTCGGCGCTGCGCAGGGCTCCGTGCTGCGTGCCCGTGCGCTACTCGGACCAGCTCATCATCAGCCTCAAAGCGGACAGGCTGGAGATCCGCATGTTCCCCAACATGGTGGCAGAGGAGTGCGGCTGCCGGTGAGGCTCCCGCTCGCCCCGGCCCGGCCCCTGTCCCGGGAGCCGGTGCTTCTCGCCGAGACGGGAGCTCCCGCGTGTGTTTTCCCCCACGGTCTGGCTCGTTAGCGTCGCTCTGGTTCTGGGTTCGTCCACGCCTGTCCCTGGGGGCTGCTCCGGTTCYGCTGAGGATGCCCGAGGTGCCCGCCGGGTGCCGTGGGGAGAGGGCAAAGCTTGGCTCATCCAGGCAGGGCTGCTCTGATTTATCCCTCGCTCTCCGCTCCTGCGGTGGYTGGGAAGGGCAGCTGCTGCTTCCTCCCAGCCCTGCAGCATCCTCAGGCCATTTCCCAGCCCCTCTGGCCACACGGCAGARCAAGAGGCCAAATCCCCTGGCAGAGACCAGCCTTGCCCCGGGCACACGTGGCGGTGGCAGCCGTGAGGAGCCGTGGCCTGGGGCACCGGGCCAGGTCACATCTGCGTCACCCCGCGCTGACCCCGCAGCCGGGCCGAGGGAAGGGGGGAGGCAGCGATCCCGTTTCACCTCCCGGACTGCTCACACCATTAATGGGAGCGGGAGCGAGCGGCTGCCAGAGCACCTGCTCCGCKTCCCCGCCGGCGTCAGCGCGGCCCGCCTGCCCCGGATCATCTTCCAGCTGAGCCCCGCCCGCAGCGAGGGCTCCGAGCCCTCGGCAAGCAGCTCCTGGGCTTGTCCTGGCTGTGCCTCCAGTGTCCCCGCCAATCCCATTTCACACGATTAACCCTGAGCCCCTCGGATTTGGGGGACCCCAAAAACACACCATAACCAGGGACAAAACACATAACCAGGGACAAGGGCTTTTCTCATTTTTCCTTTTTCCTTTCTCCTTTTTTTTTCTTTTTTAAACATCCAGTTTTTACCTTATTAAAAATGAAAATAGTTTATTTTAACCACTGTTGATTTAGCAAATACTGAAACCTGCCGTGGATCGGGGCTGTGAACGTCTCTGGCTGTGTGATATTGCTCTTGTGTTTCTTTCCTGAAAGCGACTCGGAGAAGGCGAAGCTTCCTCGCAGGGATCCCCGGGGGAGTGTCACCAGCCCTGCTGTGTCACCAGCACTGTGCCACCCCACAGCGATGGCACTGGGGTGGGTGGCTCGGGGGGAGTGTCCCGATGTCCCTGTGAGGACGGCTGCAGCCTGGTTCCGTAACCCAGAATGTTCTTCTCTCTTGATTTGCTTTCAATAAAACCATTAACCCAAGAGCTACGGGGTCTGGACATAACTCTGTTCACCGGGACAGGGGCGGAGATGAACTGCAGAGGGGTTTGGGTGGGGATGGAGAGGCCCAAAGAGGAGCTACTTCCACGAGTCCTTTCAGGTCGCCTTTGTGCRTCTGATCCAGGGAGTCCAAAGTCCCCGGGGAGGCTCCTGAGCTGCTCCTCTGGGGTCCTGGGGTGCTGCCCGGGCCTGGGGGTGTCTCTGGAGAGCGGGCGGGGGTCCCTTGGTGGGGGCAGTGGTGGGATTGGATCCCCCCGGATCCTCCGGGACCCCCGGCTCCAGCGCCACCGAGCCCCTCGCCCTCCCCGGCCTCAGTCGCGCCTCTTGCCCTCCCTGGCCCTGCCGTCCCTGCCCGGTGCCGGCTCCCAGGGCTTCCGGCCCTTCTGCTGCTTCCAGTCCCGCCTCGGGCTCTCCCGCCCGCCGTCGGCCCTGCCGGGACGGCCCTTCCACCCCTCCCTCCTGGGCTCGTCCCGCTCCCGCCGTCTCTCCTTCCTCTCCTTCCTCTCCCGGTCTCGCTTTTTCTGCGGCTGCTGCTCGGGTTCCCTGGGGGCCCTGGGGGCTCTGCCAGGTTTGTCCCCCGTTGTCCTGTCCTTGGCTCGTGCCTCCCTCCGGCTGCTCCGCTCCGCATGGACGGCACGGCCTTCCCGGCCTTTCTCCTTCTTCTCCTCCTTCTTCTTCTTCTCCTCCTTCTCCTCCTTCTCTTCCTCCTCCTTCTCTTCATCCTCCTCGTCCTCCTCCTTCTCCTCTTTTTCTTCCTCCTTCTCCTCCTTTTCTTCTTCTTCCTCCTCGTCTTCCTCCTCCTCCTTCTTCTCCACCTTCTTCTCCACCTTCTTCTCCTGCTTCTCCTGGCTCTTCTTCCCCTCCATCACAGGCGGCGGCACCTCGGGGACATCTGCAGGTTCTTCGTCCTTGTCCTCATCCTTCTCCTCATCCTCATCCTTGTCCCCATCCTCATCATTGTCCCCATYCTTGTCCTCATCCTCTGGTGTCGCACGGCCAAACCACTTCTTGAAGATCCAGGGTTCTCCCTGTGGGGACAGAGGGGACCAGGAGCTGATGATGCAGCCCAGGGGACCGGGAACCCCTGTCCATCCCTCCCCTGGGGACAAGATGCCCCTGCCCCGGGAGGTGCCACCCTGGCCCGTACCAGRTTGCTGTCAGCTTCGCTGTCATAGTCATCGTCACCATCTTCATCATCCCCGTCATCCTCGGCCACGCTGCTCTCCGGCGGCGGCGCGGGCTGGGCTGTCACCACCTCCGGGATCTCCTCCTCCTTGGGGCTGACGATCTCTGGGAAGGGAGRGGGACAGCTGAGGATGAGGCTGTCGGGGTGGGGTGTCCCAGGCACGGGGTCCCGGGGCCAGCCCACCCTGGGTGTCCCCGGCTGGGTGCGGGGGATCGGGACGGGACGGAGCGTCAAACCCACCGGGAATGGGAGGCGGCGGAGGCTCCGGGCGGGCGCGGTCGATCCCCTCCTTGGAGCATGGCGCTGCAAGAGAGGAGGGGACAGGAGCCAGGAGGTGGCAGCACGGCCTGGCCGCCCTGTCCCGCTCCACCCGATCCCCACTCACCTTGGAGCACCTGGAAGGTGACGCTGAGCAGGGCGACCACGGAGGCCACCAGGATGCACTTGTTGAGGGTGAGCCCTTCCCAGAGCAGCGGCTCCTCCGCGGGGTCCAGGCCGGGCGGCTCCGCCTTGCTCTGCACGGGGAGGCTCCGCGGGACTGGGAACCCCACGGGAAAAATGTTACTGGAGGGAACTGGGAGGAGGAAAGGGCTCGGGACTGGGGGTGGGAAGGGCTCTGAACATCCTCCTACACAGTCCACTCTGGACAGGAGCAGGGACAGGACAGGAACAGGATAGGGACAGGACAGGGAAGGGACAGGGACAGGGATAGAGACAGGACAGGGATGGGGACAGGGACAGGGACAGGGGCTGCTCCTGCCAGGTGTTTGCGCTGCAGGAGTGGGGACAATGTCACAGGGGGCTGGGACTGAGGGCTTTGGGCCATGGTGGCATTTGAGAATCCCGGGGATCAAGATGGGAAAATCTCTGCCCCTGCTCCCCCTCCAGCAGCCAATCTGAGCAGGTGGAGAGGAGGAGGCGGAAGAGGAAGAAGTGGAGGATGTGGCAGGTGCTGAGGAGCCCCATCTCCATCTCATCTCCATCTCCATCATCTCCATCTCCATCTTCATCTCCATCCCTATCTCCATCTCCATCTTATCTCCATCTTATCTCCATTTCCATTCCCATCTGCATCCTCCATCTCCATCTCATCTCCATCTCCATCATCTCCATCCCCATCCCCATCCCCATCCCCATCCCCATCCCATCTCCATCTCCAAGATTTCCCCATGATTTCCTGCAGAGCACAGCTCCTCCCCTCACTGCCCCACGGTGCCTCCCGGGCCGGCCGGGGACACGGGACTGTGCCTGTGGCCACCTTGGGAACAGGGTGGCCCTGCTGGGGCAGGAAGGGCTTCCCCACACACCCACCTGGAGGCCCGGCAGCGCTGCCCTTGGCTCCCACCTTCTCCACCCGCTTCTTCTCGGCCGCTTTCCTGTCCCCGCCGAGCGGGGCTGGCTCTGGCATGTCCGGCTGCTGTCCCTGGCTCGGGCTGGTCCGGGTCCTGCTCGGAGACACCGCGCCGGGACTCGCCCGCTCTATTCCCTGCGGGCAGGGAGGGCACAGAGCGTGGCCGGGGGCTCGGGGACACAGCGGGGCACGGGGACATCGGGGAGCACTGGGACAAACTGCTCTGGGGGTGCCCGGGGCTGAGCCGGGGGTGCCGCAGCCCCGCTCAGCGCCGACCCGGCTCCTGCAGCTCCCGGGCCGTGTGTTGGCTCAGCAGCCTCACAACGCTTCAGGGTGTGTTTAAGGTTATTTAAGCTGGATTCAGGCACGATTTCTCCCCGGGCTGTGCTTGAGGGAACCCCCCGGAGCTGTCCTGGGGCCGGGCTGGAGCTGTAGCACTCCCCGAGGTTGGAGGGAGCCGCGCCGGGCTCCGGGCTCGGCGCTGAGCGGGGCTTTGGTGGCCGGGCAGGGTGTTGGTCAGTGCCACCAGGGAGAGCTGCCACCGGCACGGATCAGTGACAGCGACAGCTGGGGGACCT
>NW_026624135.1:68742-71545 GCF_030028575.1 Malurus melanocephalus
AGCACTCACATGGATTCTGCCACCCTGGCTGTGCCTTCGCTGCTCACCGGAGYGTTGGCATCTGTCAAAGACAAGCACAGCGTGGCCCCTTCGGTGACAAATTCAGGGCCTGGGGGGTGTGGACCCCTCGGTGACACCCCCAGCCTGCAGAGAGGGGACATCTGGCCGTGCTTCCCCTGTTGGTGTCACCCAGGACAGAGAGCTCAGGACAAAGCCCCCCAGGCTCTGAGGGGTGCAATGGGAAGGTCTGAGCCCCAAAACATCACCAGCGCCCCTGGACACCCCAGGACAGCAGCAGTGACCACTCTGCCATGGCACCGGGGGCACAAACAGCCTGGAGGGCACCCAAACACCCTGAGAACGCATGGCTGGACATTGCACAGACAGCAGGAGAAACTCCAGACACCATGGAGCAAGCAGACCTCAAAAAAGACCTCAAAAAARRMCYYMAARRKGTYYKYRAAKSKMMRRKSARRCYYMRARMARAMCYMAMAAAAMMMYYMAAAAAMMMCYYWAAAAAGACCTCWCAAAAGACCTCAAGGGGGCTGCAAAGCTCAAGGAGGACTCTCAGGGCTTTTCCCAGCTCTGAGGTGCGAGAGCAAAGTGAGGATCCCCAAGGCTCTGACACAAGGAAGGGCTGGGGAGGATTTGGGGCTCCTCGTGGTCCTGGGGGGTTCCTCTGCCCTGGGTGAGTTTTCAGGGTGGGAAGGCACCACAAGGTCCCARCTCAGCCCTCTTGGCACCTCCCAGCCCAGTGCCACATCCTGCCAAGCCCTCACCAGAAGGAAGAATTTCTGCCCCCTTCCAGCTAAACTCAGTTTATTCTCCCCTTGCTCAGCACAGAAAAAACAGCAGCTCCCAGGATGAAATCTGTGACTCAGTGCTGGAAGCAGAATAACAAGAGGAAACCTTTTGGCCATGGTGTGAAAGGTTTTTGCTTTCAAGAGGAGATAAAATAAGGCTCTGATTTGTTTAAATGATGGTGAGTCCAGCCCTTCCTCTGCCCCAGGGCTCTCCTGGTGGCTCCGGGGGGGGGTGGTTCCCAGACCCAGGGAAAGCACCAAGACAGAGAATTTTTCCTCAAAAGGTTTTCCCCGAGTGCTTGCAATAATTTTGAGCTTTTCAGCCATTCTCCYTGGCTGGGGCACCGGGAAGGTGGAGGAGGGCACGAGCCTGTGTTGCCCTTCTCCCTGTYCGTGGCTGMCATTCCCACGGATTTGGTGCCACAYGGGTGTCCCTCRATGCCCCAGGTCCTCCCCAGCACAAGGAGCCGTCGCTGCCAGGCTGAGCCGTGCCCTGCAGAGCCTGTCACACACCCTGGCAGTGGCCATGGCCCGCGGTGAGGACAAGGAGCCGCTCCCGTCCTTCTCGGCCACCTCTGAGCGCTCCCTGCCCGCCTCGACAGCTCGGGGGTGGCCTCAGGGCAACCCAAATGTTCCTCCTTGAGCACACAGGGACTGTGTCACCATGAGGGACCCTCACTGAGCTGAGAGGGATCAGACAGGAATGGCCACCAATGGCAGGAAAGGCCACCAGTGCCAGGGATGGTCACCAGTGCCAGGAACGGCCACCAATGCCAAGAATGGCCACCAATGCCAGGGATGGTCACCAGTGCCAGGAATGGTCACCAGTGCCAGGGATGGCCACCAATGGCAGGGATGGCCACCAATGCCAGGGATGGTCACCAGTGCCAGGAATGGCCACCAGTGCCAGGAATGGCCCTCAATGCCAGGAATGGCCACCAGTGTCAGGGATGGCCACCAATGCCAGGAAAGGCCACCAATGCCAGGGATGGCCACCAATGGCAGGGCTGGCCACCAGTGCCAGGAGTGGCCACCAGTACCAGGAATGACCAGCAATGCCAGGGGTGACCACCAGTGCCAGGGGTGGTCACCAATGCCAAGGGTGGCCATCAACACCTGGAATGGCCACCAATGCCAGGGACACGTTGCCCATGGCAGGGCTGGTCACTCCCAGCCCCCAGGTCCAGCTGCAGCCCTCGGCTCGCCCTGCCGTGCCCACGAGTCCCCCCATCCACCCCTCCATCCATCCATCCATCCTCCCGCCCATCCCGCTGCCAGCCACTCACGCCCCGCACGCCAGATCCGCCCTGAAACGCTCAAAATCGCAGGCGCTTAACAAATAATCAGCTCCGCTCCGCTGCCACCGGCGCTGCTCCCGCACGGGCTGCCGAGGTCGCCGCTCACCGCTGACTCACATCAAAGAAACTTCCAAAAATAGTCGCCTCTCCTGCCGCGCTGTCCCTGTCACGCCCGGCCGGGGATGAGCCCCGTGGCCCCCGATCCCCCGAGGCCAGCGGGAGCCCGGCTGTGCCCGGGGGGTGCCCAGGGGCTGCCCCACATCAGGGGTTCAACGCCGCAGAAATTCGTACCTGGGGTCGGCCGCCGCCTCCTCGTCGGCTGCAGCCCCCGAGMGGCTCCGGCTCTCCCGGGTAAAGAACAGCAACAGCTGCCCAAGGGAGCCGGAGCAAAATAGCGCCCAATCACCGGGGCCCGAGCACCGCAAAAGGCAGCTCAGCCCCGGCCCCGAGCGCAGGGGCTGCCCCGGGCACGGGCTGTGGCTCTTTGGGCACCTGACAGGGGTTTGTCCCTCTGTGAGCGAGCCCAGAGCACCGGGAGGGGACAGGGAGGGGACAGGGCTGTTTGTGCCCCAGCCCTGGGGGTCTGAGCCGGCTGTGGGAGGGATGGAGAGGGATGGATGGATGGATGGATGGATGGATGGATGGATGGATGGATGGATGGATGGATGGATGGATGGATGGATGGATGGATGGATGGATGGA
>NW_026624135.1:72109-75086 GCF_030028575.1 Malurus melanocephalus
AATCAGACAATCCCAGTGAAAATCCCTTTTTGCCAGTGTTTGGGGCAGATTCTGACCCCTCTGACCCCTCTGCTGTCCCTGTCCCTGCCCCCAGCAGCCCTGCCACAGCCACAGGCCCACCCTGGGCCATCCCACCCACTCCCAGGATGTTTTAGAGATGAAGAATCACTTCTGGGGAGCTGCAAAGAACCATCGAGCCCTGGCCCTGTCTGTGTGAGGTTCTCCCAAGCCCCCAGCTCAGCAGGGCAGGAACAGCCTCGGGCAGGAGCTCCTGTGYCAGGGGTGTGGTGCAGCAGTGCCTGGGACCAGCCTGGCACATCCCTGGCACATCCCACACTCATCRAGAGGCTTCAGGCTGATAAAACACCAAAACCCTGTGAAACAGCACCATTTCACACCTGCAGTATTGACATTTTCCTTCAGCAGAGATGGGAAAGGGCTTTGCTTACAAAGGAATAAACCAGGCACTGCCTTTCCCAGGGCACCCAGTGAGGCTGGATCCAGGTCCTGCTTTGGGGGCTCTCAGACCATGARCTCAGGAGCAGCCTCTGCTCTCCAAGGCAGGGATTTCCCCTCTCTGGCAGGGACAGGACCACCCCACTGTGGGACTCAAAATGTTCTGAGGAAGCTGAATAGTTGGATCTGAGTGGATGGAGCCCCCACAGCAGCCAGAGCACCGGGCACACTCCAAGAGCAGCTTCCCAATGGTGTTTCCACTCCAGCAGGGTCAGGGCTGTTAACTGCTACGGCATTTACTTGATGGGGATATGATGAAAGCAGAAAATCGTAACAAGGCCAAATAAAATCCCTTTCCCTCCCAGTTAAGCACGTTTGCCACGCTGCTCCCTGTTTGTTCCTTGCTCCTGCCCCGCGTGGGTGAGCTGGTCCTTCCAGGAAAGATCCAGCACCGTCTGCACCCTCCCACTTCATCCTTACATGGAGCCACACATGGAGCTCTCCTCACCCTTCCCGGGACCTTTCAACACCCCGTTCCTGCGTTTTTGCCTCCACACGTTTAGCTCGGAGCAGTTCCCCGTGGAGCTGCAAAGCCTCCGCCTCCATCGCGCAATTTATCGCGGGCAGACTGAGGAAAGAGATCCCCGGAGGCAAATTCTTTCCTAATCTCTTSAATCCCCCCCCAAATCCCGGCTCTTTCCTTGCCTTGAGCCTGATAAAAGCGTCTCTGGGAAGGGGTGAGCTCAGGGAGGGGGAAACCCGATCCGGGCGGGAGAGAGCCTGGTGGGAGAGCCGGGGAGGGCAGTGGAGCAGGCTAAATATCGAGTCTGGATTTGGCTGGATAACACAGCCCCCGTTCTTTGGCTTCCAGCACTGTCCACTCGCCCGTCCCCACGGATTGTGGCCCGGGCTGTGCCGCAGCATCCCCTCGTTGCCATGGCAACGCTGGCGTATCCTCCCACCAGGACATCGCCTCCCTTCTGCCCGTTTTTAACAGCCCGCACTTAAAAGGCAATCAGAAAGGCGTTCAATTAGTCACCGAGTATTTTCGGCACCGGTTGGTTCTGGGCAGGAATCTTCCTTCTCTCTGTGCAATTCCTACTCTCCTCAGAGTCCCCAGCCCCAGCCTGAATCCACTCTTGAGGGGTGGCAGATACCTGAGCTGGCTGCTCAGGTGGGCTTCCTGCTGCTCACTGTGGGATTTCATCCCTGGATTTCATCCCTGGCTCCTCTAGAACCTCCCTGACCGCGTTCCCAAGGCTTGGGACTCCAAAACAGCTCCCAGTCCCAGCCTGAATCCATTCCTGCTGTCACAGGTACTGAGGGGTGGCAGATGCTCGAGCTGGCTGCTCAGATGGGTTTCCCGTGGCTCACTGTGGGTTTTCTTCCTGGATTTCATCCCTGGCACTACCAGAACCTGCCCTGACCATGTTCCCAAGGCTTGGGACTCCAAAACAGCTCTGAATCCATTTCCTGCTGTCACAGGAACGAGGGCTGGCAGATATCTGAGCTGGCTGCTCCAGTGGGTTTCCTGCTGCTCACTGTGGGTTTTCTCCCTGGATTTCATCCCTGGCTCCTCCAGAACCTGCCTGACCACGTTGGGACTCCAAAACACCTCCCKGCCTTTGGAGCCTTTGCCCTCCAAGCTGGGCAGGGCTGGGCTCTTGGCCTGATTTTAGAGCTGGGAATTGGGATGTTCCTGCTCAGCCAAATGTGCCAGGCACAGCACAGCTCTGAGGTCATTCATTCCCACTCCAGCTGTGTCACCCCCACGCTGGCATTGTCCCTTGGGGTCACTGGCACAGGGAGTGGCCCCTGTGGCCGGCACGAAGCCCTGCGGGAGATGCAGATGGAGCTCAGCAGGAGCTGCACGGGCTTGTTGGAGGTGCTTGGTGTCTCCCAGGCCTCCACCCTTCCYTTAGATGTGGTTGGGGATGCGATGGGAGGAACAGAGGATCACAGAAACACCCGAATTCTCCAGGAAATGGGGTGAGAGAGCACCTTGATTCCCTGCACGACCCAAACCCCAAAGGCACRGGTGTCCCCATGGCACCCTGGCTGTGCCCCACATTATTCCCCTGACCCCAAATTCCTCTTCCAGATGGATCCATCTGCTCTTCCCAGCTCAGGGGTTTGTGCAATGGCTGTGCTRACACAACCTCTGCCTCCTCCCCCCAAGGAATCAATACACCCTGGAGATGATTCCTGCAGGAACCATGGAACTTTCTGAGCACTGGGATTATTAAGGAGCACTTGGGAAGTGCTCTGACCACCTGGATGGGGGAACGTGGTTTGGAAAAGCCCCTTCACCCAGGCGACTCTGGGGCTCAGGAACTGTCCAGCCTGGAGCACTGCTCCGGATTTTAGCCACATTCTCACCAAACACCACACAGGGATGTGAGGACTGACCCTGGATTTTAGGCTGAGATCTCACTAAAAACCACACAGGGATGTTAGGGCTGACCCTGGATTTTAGGCTGAGTTCTCCCCAACACCACAGGACAATATGAGGACTGACCCT
>NW_026624135.1:75861-78890 GCF_030028575.1 Malurus melanocephalus
CTGCAGATTGTTGGGATCTGATCTACAGATTATTGGGATCTGACCTGCAGATTACTGGGATCTAGCCTGCAGATTATTGGGATCTGACCTGCAGATTGTTGGGATCTGGTCTGTGGAACACTGGGATCTCACCTGTAGATTACTGGGATCTTGACCATTGGGATCCCCTGTCCTACAGCGACCAGGACCAGAGAATTATTAAAGTGRGAGAAGCTTTTTAAGATCATCAACCCACCACCACTGTCACCACCAAGCCACGTCCCCACGTGCCACATCCCCACGTTTTTGGAACTCTCCCAGGCAGACACCACAGAGGCCCAGCAGGTGACGAGACGAGAATGAGGAAGAAACCCAAAGAACGAGGAAGAAACCCAAAGAACGAGGAAGAAACCCAGAGAAAGCGGCGCCAGAATCCCACTGGGAGTGTTTTTCTCCTGCACTCGGGGTGAATGATCTCACCAGAGAAGCATCAAAGCCTCTGTGCAGGTGGATGAGCAGCAGAGCCAGGCTGGGAACTCGGGACAGGCTGGGACAGGCCGTGGTACGAGGAGGATTTTGGCCATGGGGAGCTTGAGCTGCCCCGTGGGAATTCCTTTTAAATTCTGGCTGGGGAGGAGCCTGGCTGAGTAATTGCCCCGTGGAAGGTCCAAGAAGTGAATAATATTCCAAGAATAAAGGCTAAAAGCCTGGAGACTCTGATGAAAGGCACTCTATAAATAGGATGAAAAAATTTGGTGTGGAAAAGGGCTGGGAAGGATCTGGGGAGGGATTGACTTGGGGCTGGCTCTATGGAGCAGAAGTTTTATGAAAAAACAACTTTTGGGCACCCCTCAGAGGGCATCTTGTGTGTGATGGGAGCTGCCTGGAACCATCCTGCCCCAGAAACTCGGGATTTACCCCTGGGCATGGTGCTGGGACCAGGCAGCACCGAGAGGAGGTGAAATTTGGGATTGCTCAAAACATCAGCAYGTGGGACAACTTCTGCTGTGCMCARGGGAGCTGGAGGAGTTTCCTTTCCCATTTTTGTCCCTCATCTCCACATCCCTGCTTGGGACAAGGAGCCTCACTGCCAAAATCTTTGACAAATTCCTCCAAGATGCATAGATTAGYAAAGAATCAGCTTTGATTACCCTTTATCAATTAGTACAGGCCCTGTCTGCATCTCCCTCTTCCACTCCCACGGGAAAATCCTCCATCCCAGGGATATTTCTCCTTCCTTCCAATTTATCTGTGGCTGGCTGGTGTTTCTGCAGTTATCAGAATTGTGCTGAGGTCACAGCACAATTTATACCCAAGAACACTTTGGTTCTTTTAAAAAATAACAACTTTTCTGCAGAACTGGGCTGTAAAGGAGCCAAGGCTGCTCAGGGGATGTCAGTGTGCAAATGTCAGCTCGGGGCTTGAGGCAGCAAAAAGCTTTTGATGCCTCAAGCAGCAAAAAAGGGGAAAAAAAAGGCAGCAAAAAAGGGAATTGTTGTGTGGGGATGATGAGAGAAAAAACCATCCTGTGCTTGTAGGAATCCCCTGTGTCCCCACATCTCTGCCAGCAGCTCTGGTCACCTCAGAAAGGGACAGAAGAGCCAAAAAAAAAAGGGTGGATGTGGGAACATCCCATACTTTGGGAAAGGGTTTAAAATCCAGCTGGAGGAAGGGCCAGTGAAATCAGACTTAGGAGCCCAAAATCAGGCTGGAGAGCTGAAATTCAGATTCTGGAGCCTAAACCCAGACCCTGGAGCYCAAATTCAGATCCTGGAGYCCAAATGCAGACTTGAGRTCCTAAATTCAGACCCTGGAGAACCCAAATTCAGATTCTGGAGCCCAAATCCAGATCCTTGARCCCAAATYCAGACCCTGRAGAMCAAATCTGGACYCTGGAGCCCAAATGCAGACTTGAGAGTCTAAATTCAGACCCTGGAGCCCAAATTCAGACTCAAGAGCCCAAATTCAGACTTGAAGGCCCAAATTCAGACTTGAGAGACCAAATTCAGTCTCAAGAGCCCAAATACAGACCCTGGAGCCCAAATTCAGGCTCAAGAGCTCAAATTCAGTCTCAAGAGCCCAAATCCAGACCCTGGAGCCCAAATTCAGGCTCAAGAGCCCAAATTCAGTCTCAAGAGCCCAAATCCAGACCCTGGAGCCCAAATCCATTCTCGAGAGCCCAAATCCATTCTCGAGAGCCCAAATTCAGACTCAGGAGCCCAAATCCACACCCTGGAGCCCAACCAACCTGGTGATTGGCAGGACCACCAAGAAAACACACGAGCGGGAGGTAAYGARGAAAGCTGGGCAGCACTGGGAGCASAGGGAGGAGGGAGAAGGAAAATAATCGAGGACGTGGGCGAGTGAACGAGCCAGAAATTCGGGTTAAAAAGGCTGGGTGTGCAAAAGGCAACGGGAGGGAAACGGAGCAGCCCCGCAAAGCAAAGCCCTGAGGAAGGGGAGCCTCAGAGAACGGGAGCCATGGGAAGAGGGACGGAGCCACGGTTTGTAGGGGGGCGAGTGAGAACCGGAGCGTGTCCCTGTCGCTGTCCCTGTCCCTTCCACTCCAGGAGAGCCCAGGGACGGAGCACAGCCCCGCCGGGAGCGGGACCAGCACCCTCCAGGGCCACCTCTGCCATCTGCTTTCCCTTGTGCCAGATGGGCAGCGAAGGGAGGGAGGGATGGGAGGGATGGGTGGGGGATGGATCTGCATCGCTGCCATGGCGGGGATTCATTTCTTCCCCTTCTTTTCCCATTCTTTTCCCATTCTTTTCCCATTCTTTTCCCATTCTGTTCCTTGCGACATTTACCCAGCCGGCCCCAAAACGCTTCCTGATTGCCGCGCTTGCCCCAGCGACACCAAGTCAGGAGCATTTCGGAATAAATCATTTCGAGGCAGGCAGAGAAAAAACGCAGCAGCTCCGACCCCAAAAGCACAGCCACCTCCCTCCTCCTCCTCCTCCTCTCTCTCCCCTCCCCGCACGTTTGGGAGCTGCTGGAGCAAAGGGGAGAGCGAACAGGAGTAATTTTCCACGGATGCAGGGAACAAT
>NW_026624135.1:81681-105750 GCF_030028575.1 Malurus melanocephalus
AAAAATCATCACCTCACCTCAAAGATGTGCTGAACTCTTCCCTCTTTGTTCTGCTTTTTTTCATTCCTTATTTGTGCTTTTTCACTCCTTATTTGTGCTTTTTTTTAGCTGCTTGCTTGTGATTTTTTCACTCATATGTGCTTTTTTGCTCCTTTTTTGTGCTTTTAAGCTCATTATTTGTGCTTTTTTTGCTCCTTATTTGTGCTTTTTTTGCTCCTTATTTGTGCTTTTTTTTTCTCCTTATTTGTGCTTTTTTTTCACTCCTTATTTTGTGCTTTTTTAGCTCTTTTTGCACCATCCAGCAAACGAATTTAGAAACACTCAGGTTTTTGCCTAAGAGGTGATGGCACTTAGGTGGTCATGGAGAGATGCTTTCCACATTTAACTCGTGTGGGAATGATTTGGAATGGCTGAGAGGCTTCCTCGGCAAAGAGAAAGGAAAATTTACAGAAGAAAAATCTCAGTTTGCTTTGCCTACCCAAACAAAGGGCTTGGATTGCTACACACAAAAACACCAAGAGAGAGCCAAGATGCCAATTTAAGCATAAAGACAATGCTGGCATGAGACCAACCAGGGAAAAAAAAATAGATTTTAAAAAATAAAACTGGGTTTTAAAAGGAGATTTGTAATTTTTAGAGCTCCCAGCTTGTGGAGGGGGCTGAGGAGGGGAATCCTTAGACCATGTGGAGAGCAGGATTGGGATTAGAAAGTCTCTCCCATCCCCATCTCTCCATCAGGAAAGATTTTCCTTGTCTAAGTTTCAAAGCAGGAAGCCAAACCYTGCAGGTGGAAAAGCTCCATGTCCCCAAAAAGCTGCACCAAGAGATTTTGAAACCTTCCCAGTGGGAAAATCAGTCCAATGAATGGCTTGAGAATGTGAGTTTTTCAAAACTTTCTAATGAGCAGAGATCTGCTGATTTCCAAGGAAAACGAAGGACAGCTTGTTTTCCCAAATCCCACKGTTTCCTCCTGATGTGTCAGAGCTGTTCTACCTGGAGGTCAGGAAAAAAAACGTCATGGAAAAAAAGGCCTCATTGGAACTGCTGGAAGAAGTGTTTTGGATGAGAGAAAGGAGTTTGGATGTGTCCTGTTGGAATTTGGTGAGGAGGAAAACTGTTCCTGCCCCTGGGAAGGGAGGGATGAACAGCAGCCATGAATTGAAGAGGAAAAATCCCAAATATTTTGCAGTTGTAAACACAGAAAAGGGTTGGAAAGGATTSTGTGGGGAAATGTTAGCCTCTCTGTCGCTGGAGAGTTTTCTGAACAGGTTTGATAGGAAGGATTCCTGAGAATCCGGGGTTGTTTGTCCTTGTGCAATGGCAGCTGACGACACCTGTGACACAAAATGGGCTTCTCTGATCCCTCCTGCCCAAGGATGGGCACAGAATTGCTGCCAGCAGGGACCCAAAGGAGCCTCCAYGTCCCACAGTGACCTGAAAACACCATTCCTGAAGCAGCTGGGASACCCCAGTCCCAGCCTTGGTGGCAYAGTTTGGACCAAAATGATAAAAACTTCATCATAATTAATTAACTTTATCTGCATTGCTTTGCATGGAAGTCTCAGGAAAGGCTTGTTGTGAAAAWTCAGAGTTTTTGAAGTCGCAGGGACACTGAGAGCAGTGACACAAATAATCAGTTTTGGTTCTATTGTATTGTGACAATGTCCATCAAAACCACCCTGAGAACAACAAAACCAAATAAATCCATTTTTCTATAAACTGATAACTTGCAAAAGCATCCAAAACATTCCTGATCACAGTTAAAAATCTTAAAATTGCAGTGTATAACCCTGACAATGCCAGAGAGCAAAGAAACAGTGGGAAGGAAAGCCYAGGATGAGAGAAAAGAGAATTAAATATGATTATCACTGCCAAGGAATAATGTCCCCTATTTTTAAAGGCAACAAAAAGATCAATWAAAATAAATGAAGGGGATTGAAGCAGGATTAGGATGGATAGTTTRGGTTCAAAGGAACATTTTGCTTTGGGACATAATTTACAAAGGAGATGTTAAAAGGGATTTAAACTCCTCCCCCAGTCCATTTTGCAGAGGGGATGGAGGAAGCAGCAGGGCCAGAGCAGCTGCCAGCTCAGCTCTGCCTTCTGCCTGCCTCAGTTTCCCAATGCACAGGGACACGGGGCAGCTCCAGGGTGGATTCCAGCTCCAAAGGGGCTGTGAGGGGTCACAGCAGAGCCTAAACCTACAAACCACAACCCCTGTGTTCCCTGTCCCAGGAACACCTGCAGGTCATGGGATGCTGTGGGATCTGCTCTGCAGGGATCAGGGTTAGGGATTCCATGGGGTCTGCTTTGCAGGAATCAGGTTTAGGGATCAGGTTTAGGGACACTGTGGGATCTGCTCTGCAGGGATCAGGTTTAGGGATCATATTTAGGGATTCCATGTGATCTGCCCTGTACGGATCAGGTCTAGGGATTCTACAGGATCTGTCTGGCAGGGATCAGATTTAGGGATCAGGATGAGGGATTCCATGGAATCCACCCTGCAGGGATCAGGTTTAGGGATTCCATGGGATCTGCCCTGCAGGGATCAGGGTCAGGGATGCTGTAGGATCCACCCTGCAGGGATCAGGTTTAGGGATCAGGTTTAGGGATCAGGTTTAGGGATCAGGTTTAGGGATCAGGTTTAGGGATTCCATGGGATCTGCTCTGCAGGGATCAGATTTAACATTAAGCCCAAGTCTGGGTTTAGCAGAGCTGCAGCCCTGTGCACATTGCCCTGACAGCTGTTAAGGCCTGACCTGCTGGCTCCCATTGCTTCCTGTCACATCCTGTTCCTTGAAGGATTCCCGGTGACWTTTTCCTCCCTAATGAGCCCAGCGAGGCCGAAGAACGGCTGAATGCCCAATCCATGATCCTGGAAGTCAGAGATCCAGGATGTGGCTGTGTGTGAGGCCAAACAAACTTTTTGTCTTGGTTTGAGACAATTTTTTTCAGCATAAAATCAACCCAAGACACCTGGGAATGTCAGGGGGAATGAGGAACTGTGAGCTAAAAATGAAAGTGCTGCAGGACAAAAGTCCAGRGAAGCACCAGGAAGGCAAAGCACCACTAGAATCTGAAAGGATTTACCCACTGGACAATCCAACTGGGAAACTCTGACCCAAGAATGGACCAACATTTATATGGGAATCAGAGAGGAGAGAAAATATCCTAAAAACAGATTTCAGAACTAAATCTCAGCTCCTGTCCAGAGGGGCGAAAATATCCAAAAAACCAGATTTCAGAACTAAATCTCAGTTCCTGCTCAGAGGTGTGAAAATACCCCAAAAAACAAATTTCAGAACTAAATCTCAGCTCCTGTCCAGAGGTGAGAAAATAGCCCAGAAAACAGATTTCAGAACTGCCCAGAGGTGCAAAAAATACCCCAAAAAACAGATTTCAGAACTAAATCTCAGCTCCTGCCCAGTTTATTCCCAGTAACCTCAGCCACTCCCCATCTTCCACACACCTCTGAGGCAGGAGGTTTTCRGCTCATCACCTGAAGTAGCTGGTAAAAGTCAGCATGAACAGGAAATCAAACTAAATAGGTCACAGCTCCGAGCCTGAGCAGTAATTTCAAGGATCTTCTCCTTCCTTGTGTCCCCTCGTTATCTTCAGCAGCTCAGGAAATCTGCTGGTCCAGTTTAAGAGCTCGGTGTGGGAGTGGGGTTTGCCCTCCCGAGGAGGATCAGGTGTCAGGGTGTGAYACACCCAGCAGGACTCAGGAATGAGCAGCTCCCTGAATTTTGGGTTCTTTGGGAACACCAGGACAGGGCTGATGATGCTCCTGGCTGTGAAATGCTCCACGAGCCCTAAACCCTTCCAAGCTCAGCTTCTCTCAGGGTTAATGACAAACAGGAGGCAGGGGGAGTTAATCTGTACCCAGGACAGCGTCATAAATAAATCCCTTTGGGAAAACTGGAAAATTCTAGCACMGAACTAGAGGTGACTTGGTTTTAAAGCCTCCACTCCTGAGGGTGGTGGCAGYTTCCTGGGGGCTCCTGTGATGCCAATTTGCTGCCAGGTCTTTAGGGAATTTTTAGACTTTGGTTTGTCACTTCCAGAGCCAGTTTGTCACTTCCTGGGGAGATGCCAAAGCTTGCCCAGATCAGGGGGCTGCTGCACACCCACTCCCAGAGGGGATTTTTGGCTGCAGAAGTTCTGGGGTGGCCAGGTTGCTGCAGGGAGAGCTCGTGCTCAGCTTTCCAAGCCTGAAAGCCAAGAGTATTTTGAAAAAAAAAAAAAAAAAAAAAAAAAAAATAAAAGAAAAAAAAAAAAAAAAAAAAAAAGATGTAAACAAGGAGAGCTGCTGAACTGGCCTGATGCTGGCTCCAGCCCTGCTCTCACTGCAGGGATTGCTGACTATCCCAGCACACAGGACCATGAGTAAATATTGGTTCAGACACGGATGCAGAGAGCACGAGGCCGCTGGCAGCTCAAAAAACAGCTTGGAAAAAGCAGCTTTCCCCAGGCTGCACCTTCCTGTGCCTCCTGCAGCTCARAAACCAGCCTGGCAAAAGCAGATTTATTGAAGTTGGACCTTCTTGTCTTTCCTGCAGCTCAAAACACAGCCTGGAAAAAGCAGATTTATCAAAGTTGAACCTTCCTGGCCCTCATGGAGCTCGAATCAGCAGCCTGGCCAAAGCAGCTTTACCAAAGCTGGACCTTCTTGTCTTTCCTGCAGCTCAAAACACAGCCTGGAAAAAGCAGATTTACCAAAGTTGGACCTTCTTGGCCCCCCTGAAGCTCAAAAACCAGTCTGGCAAAAGCAGCTTTACCAAAACTGCACCTTCCTGTCCCTCTGCAGCTCAAAAGACAGCCTGGAAAAATGCAGCTTTCCCAAAATTAGACCTTCCAGGCCCTCTTGCAGCTCAAAAAATAGCCCGTCCAAAGCAGCTTTACCAAAGTTGGACCTTCATGGCCCTCTTGCAGCTCAAATAAAGCCTAGAAAAAGCAGCTTTACCAAAGTTAGATGTTCCTGTCCCTCCTCCAAAGCAGCTTTACCAAACTTGGACCTTCCTGGCCCTCATGGAGCTCAAAAACCAGCCTGGACAAAGCAGCTTTACCAAAGTTGGACCTTCCTGGCCCTCATGGAGCTCAAATCAGCAGCCTGGACAAAGCAGCCTTCCCAAAGTTGGACCTTCCCAGCCCTCCTGCAGCTCAAAACACAGCCTGGAGAACACAGATTTACCAAAGTTGTACCTTCCTGTCCCTTCTGCAGCTCAAAACACAGCAGTTTTCCCCAGGTTGGACCTTCCTGACCCTCCGGCAGCACCGCAAGGGCTGTGAGCACAGTGAGTTCTGGCCAGTGACAGAATCCACATGGATTTTCCCCAAAATAAAGCAGCGTGGAGCACAGAGCTGGGAGAAACCCCCCTTTTGCCCGTTGTTCTCAGGGAGAACTGGTTCCCTCAGCCCCAACTCTCCAAGGGGCGAGCGTGGGATTTATCTGATTCCAGGCAAAATAACCTTCCCTTCCCTCCAGGCGTGCTCATTTTATTTATGGGGAAATATGCTCGGTAATGCTCTTATCACAGACAGGATCTAATCGGGGGGGAGGAAAAGTCTCCTGTGAGTATCTCCACATTAACGAGCTGCTGGGTGAAATGTTTCAGCAGGCAAAGCTCACTCGGAGCCTCTGCACAGGTCTTAACGCTCATCCTGCTGGCAGCTGTTTGTTTGGATAACATTTCCAAACGAAATTAGGGGTTACAAAAGCAGAGCTGCACCGGGCATTTCCTCATCCCCGAGGCTGGAGGAACTGGAGGGAACTGAGCCAGGTTGACCTGTTCCCCTTCCCAGCATGGGGATTGTCCTGCAGGGAAACTTCGGGCAGTGCTGGATTTTGGGGGAGAAAATGGAAGTAAAGCAAAAAATAAACTTCTAATTCTGCCCCACAGAGGTTCCAGCAAGCAAAGGAAAATGTTCATGGAGGAATTCCAGGGAGCACTGAAATGCTGATTGTGATGGGATCGATTGTGGAGGGGTTTGCTCAGGGACCTCTCCATGCAAACAGGAGGGACAGGGCTCCATCCCCTCCCCAAATTAACCCCAAATTAACCCCAAATTAACCCTCTCTGAGACTCCTCAGCAAGAACCAGAGCTCCATCACCTGTGGGTAACTCAAGAGAGAGGAGGGAGCTGAGCTGCCTCTGGCCCAGCAGAAATGAAACAGAAAATGGGCTGGGGAAGGGAAGAGAGGCTGTTACAACATCTTTCGCTTGATTGTGTTGAAATCACCTCCGAATTCCTCAGGGCCATTTGTTCATAACTGGCAGCAACAGCCAGAGAAAAAATCAATACAGGAATCAGTGTTGTGGAACATYATCCTTAAATTACAGACCCATAACAACAAAGTGCCCCAGCATGCTGCTTTCCCAGAAATCCTAAGGTGCCACCCTCTGACTGCTCCTTGAGGCTCMGGCTCTGGGCCAAGCCCTTCTCCAGCTGATTTTCTGTTCCCATTTCAAATTCCCCCACATTATTTTTACGTGGAAATTGCTCAGTTTGATCCTGCGAACTCAAAGGGAACAGCTCTGCACTTGCCAGGTGCCCAGGTGATGTTGGGTTCCACCCCTAATTCAGATAATGAGAATTTACAGCATTTTCAACGTCTGTTACCTCATCTGCATTCAATCCCTCTCCATGCCAGCTGTTTTGAAGTGGAAAAACAGAGATCTAAAGTTTTTTGTTTTTTTTTTTTGTGAGAAGCACTGACTTTTTTTTGTTGATCTGATGACTGTTTTTTTTTTTTCTTCTAGTTCAGTATCTCACAAAGATCTTAAAAAAATAAAATTCCTCCCTATGCTGGTAAACACCTAAAAATTCTGCCTTTCTTTGGCAGAGTCTCCTTCCAGCACAAGTGGGTCTGCAGAAAACCTGACCTTCAAATGAAATAATTATGAAATAATTCTCACAGGGATGACAATGAAAATGAGGAGAGTTTTCCAGCTAGAAAAGGTGTTCTAATTACTTGTCCCACAAAGATCAGAATAGATTCTGACACACTAAAAAGTGATTTAGTGGGGGAGTATTTAAAATTAGATAACTGGTACTTAACTGTTACCTGGGAGSAGATGAACCAGAAGTGCTAAGGAAGGAGATAGGTGAATTAAGAGCTTTTTTTTTAAAAATAAGAATTATAAAATACACGTCTGATGAGTTTAGAAATAACACTGCCCAGTGTTTTGATAAAGCCTCACAAGCTTTTGCTGTCCTTTGTCACCACACAGAGCTGACCAAGAGGAACATTTAAATTATTCCATGACTAAAATCAGCTCAATTACAGGGTGAAGTCATCACAGACAATGATTTCTGTGAAAACATGTCCTGATGGACATCTCTGCCTCAGCTCCTGTCCTGTTTTGGTGCTTGGCTGCATCTCTAAACACCTCTCAAAACTGCAAGAACAAGCAGGGTCTTCCTGCAGTGGAAACAGAGAGAAAAGGCAATCAGAACCACTCGGTTTAAAAGCCTGGCTCAGTAAATAAATTAATTCATATTTTTATTCCCATTTTTGGGGAGGTACTAAATGAGCAATGCTATGCACAGACTGCACATGCTTTGGAAGGGAGCTGATGTTTTTCTCTCTGTTGTTCTTCCCTCGTCAGCAAATAGGAGCAGGGTGAATTCCCCTGATGCTGCTGAACGCCACAAACATCCATTTCCACGTTCCAGGAGAGCCCTGCCAGCGTGATGCAGCAAAGCACAAAACACACAGGGCTTTCTGCTGCATGTCAACAAGGATTTTTGTTGATTTTTGTCCCATTCCCCTTCCCTGGAGCTTGGCTGCTCCTCTAGAAYCTAGCCTCAGCTCCAACAGCAGCAGAAAACCAGGCAGAAGCAGCAGTTTTTGCAGCTGGGTTATTTAATCCTCCTTTAATCACCTCAGTGACAGAAGGGTTTATCTTTCCTCCTCGGAATAGATGAGGCAACRCAACCACGGTTTCAACGTGCAGGATTTCAGAAGCTTGAATTTTATGAGGTTTATAAAGCTTGAGTTTATTTAGCACCGATTGTGTATTACCTGACCACAAACACCTGCACACCTGAAAACACAGGGAAGAGGGAARGCAGTTACTTGTCCCACCCCCATTTCTTGCTCTAAATCTGACTTTAACCCATTCCTGTACTGCCACAAACTCTTCTTCCAAACTATTTCAAAAACTAAAACCCATAAAAGCTTGAATTAATCACTGGCTGGAGACTTTAACTAATGTTTGAGAGCTCGTTTGTGAAAAGAGGGGGAAAAGCAGAAGGAAACAAGCTAAGAAAGGAAAGTCTAGGAAAATCAACTCATTGGCTTTCCTCAGCCTGAAATGATTTCAGCTTAGATCCCTGATGTTGTGTTGGTGTTTCTGTCCTTTCCCCATTAACTGCTCTGGTTATTGAGTAACCCAGGCTGCACGAGATCCTTTCCCAGGTGGTTTCAGGCAGCCCAGTTGCTGTGACCTGCTTGGGATAAGAGCACAGAGCAATGGGGACCTGCTGGGGGCTCTCTGGGGAGCTCCCTAAACAGCTGAGCCCTGACACAGCCTCCTGGCTGTGGAAATGTGCTGGTCCTTGGAAATGCAGCTGTTGGAGAGGGGAAGGMTGTGGTAGCTGGAATGAGGAGGACTAGGTGTGTTTGAGGACACCTGCAYAAGATTTGGGATGAACTTGATGGATGAGATCCTTCATTTGCAATTGTTTGTAAAAAAAGCAACATAAAAAATAAATAAGCATCTAAAGGTSTTGGGAGYGTGTCCAAAGGAGGGACACGGAGCTGGGGAAGGGTCTGAGGAGCGGCTCAGGGCTCTTGGCTTGTTCAGCTGGAGCAGAGGAGACTGAGGGGAGACTCCTCGGGGGCTGCAGCTCCTCCCGAGGGGAGGCGGAGGGGCAGGGGCTGAGCTCTGCTCTGGGACAGGGCCAGGAGCCCAGGGAAYGGCTGGAGCTGTGTCAGGGCTTGGGATGGATCTCAGGGAAAGGTTCTTCTGTCCCCAGAGGGTGCTGGCACTGCCCAGGCTCCCCAGGGAATGGTCCCGGCCCCGAGGCTGCCAGAGCTGCAGGAGCGTTTGGACAGCGCTGCCAGGGATGAACAGGGTGGGGCTGTTGGGGGGTCTGGGCAGGGCCAGGGGTGGGTTTGGATGATTCTTATGGATCCCTTCCAGCTGAGGATATTCTGGGATTTTGTGAATCTTTCCTGTGTGTTGAAAGCTGCCCTGCTCAGCTGTCAGGGTTCACTGCCCCCTTGGATTAGGTAATTCCAGGGTTTGCGATGCCAAACTGGGAATGCAGCTGGAGCAACAACCCYGATACAAAACTGCTCTGCCACGGGAAGGGTGATCATAGGTTTTTCAGGGATGAAAAACCAGCTGGGGATGGCAACATCTCCAATTGCCTCAGCCGTAATCCCAAAATTGTGACTCAGAGGCTTCTGTGTGAGGCTTTATGAATCACTGTCCCTGCTACAGTGGAAGTCAGGCTATCTCAGCAAAACTGCAGCTGGAACTAATCCCCCGTGGTGTCAAACACAAACCCTGCACAGGTTGGGTTTTCACAGAGCACCCGTAGCTCTCCGGGTGCTCAGCTGTGAAATGGAGTGATGGACCATGGAGGTGACAGGGATTCAAAGGGCAAAGCTGTTCCCAGTTCCCAGGGAAGAGGAAACAGCTGCAGYGATGATTCCCCCTCACACAGAGCCATTATAAGGAATTACAGCMGGATTACTGCAGGAATAATAAATGCCATTATTGGGTATAATGAAATCTATCACCGAATGCTAATGTGGCCCTTCCACCCCCTGACACCTCCACCCCCTGGCAGGAAWAACCTTCCTAACACAGCCCACAAACCAGGAATTGCTGAATCTCCTCTGGTGTGCTCCGTGTGGTCCGGATATTCCGGAATTGCAGCCATCCCATTGTTTCAGGACAGTCTCTGGGTAATGCATTAAACACAAGAGTTTCCCCTCCATAAATCAACACCCAAATCCCRAGAGTGTGATGAGCACAAACTCGGTTTATGTCAAGTTCTGGGAGCTAAGAGCAGGTACCTGCAGCAGGAAAAGGACTTTCCYCTCTTTCCTTTTACTTTCCACGATTCCAAGATTTTTCCCTGGCTGCTGGCCAGGCCAGGCTTCTCCTCGGAGCTGCGGGAGAGCAGACACTGCTTTCTTTTGGCAACAACACTTTGTTCCATCCCGGGCAATCCCAGCAGCTTCRGGACACAAAAGGTGGGTGGGGATTTAGACAATGATCCTTCTGCAAAGTGGAGCCCATCAATCCATGTAGCTCAGAGCTCCTGGATGGGAATGTTTTCAAATAAATAAAAAGAAGGTAGGAATAATAAAAAAAAAACCTTAAAAAATGGCCAAATGCAGCTCTGGTAGCTGCAGGCAATAAAGCAGGTGTGTTGTGGCCYGAGTTGAATGAAACAAAAAAGAAATACAACCATCTACAAGTTTTTTAATAGAAAATAATGATTTTTAAAAATGATTACAATTTCTCTTTAGCAGCTTTCTTTGTTCTATAAACACCTTTTCCCACTTACAAGGCATCTCTACCTACAAACTTGACCCACCATCACTTAAACTCTTATTTTGAGCTTTTTTTCCATCCAGGATAATTTCCACAGGATGTACCTCTGCCTTAATTTTCAGGCTGGAACGGTCAGAAACAGCTCAGCCAGAGATCTGATTCCCAAACCCATGGGAATGATGACCTATTTAGCTTTTTGTGCACATTTGCTGTTTTAAGATGAATTTTGAAGGCTGACCCTCACCCCCAAGGGATGAAGCTGTGTTTCCATCAATCCCATCAGAAGAGCAGCGAGRGTGTCCCGTTCCCAAATTCCCATCTTTTTTCCAGGCTGTTCTTGCCATGGGGCTGCAGAAAGACCCAACCACATCCCCAAGCCTTGAATTTCCAAGCCCCTGGCAGGAGGTGGAAAGCAGAGGGCATGAGCTGGCTGTTACAGAGATGAGCCCAACCTCTGCTGTGTAAATAACCAGGATTTACCCACTTCTTCATGAAGGCACAGCAAAAAAAAGGCCTTTTTAGTTTAAAAGAGCATCACCGTCAACCATTCCCCATCCCTATTCCCCTATTAATTCATAAACCAACTGTTCCCCATCTTTACTCTCCTATAAATCCATAAAAAAACCATTCTCCATCCCTATTTTCCTATAAATCCATRAACWAGCCATTCCCCATCCWTATTCWCCTATRAATCCATAAACCAACCATTCTCCATCCCTATTTTCCTATAAATCCATGAACTAGCCATTCCCCATCCCTATTCCACTATAAATCAACCATTCCCCATCCCTATTCCACTATAAATCAACCATTCCCCATCCCTATTCCCCTATTAATCCATAAACCAACTGTTCCCCATCCTTATTCTCCTATAAATCCATAAACCAACCATTCTCCATCCCTATTTTCCTATAAATCCATGAACCAGCCATTCCCCCTCCCTATTTCCCTATAAATCAACCATTCCCCATCCCTATTCCCCTATAAATCCATGACCCACCCTTTCCTCATCCCTATTTCACTATAAACCCAYGAACCAACCTTTCCTCATCTCTATTCCCCTAACAATCCATAAACCATCCATTCCTTATCCCTTTTCCACTATAAACCCATAAACTAACTGTTACCCATCCGCGTTCCCTTATAAATACTTGACCTAACAATTCCCCACCCCTATTCTCTTATAAATCGATAAACCAACTATTCCCCACCCCTATTCTCTTATAAATCCGTAAACTACAGCCAGGCCAAAGGTAACCAGCCCAAACACTCGCCACAATACCAGGTTCCAACCTCAGCCCGACGTTTTCAGGGACCCTCCCCAATAGTTGTGGGAGGTTTATTATTAGTTTTTAATTAAAAGTTTCCCTCAGCACCGAGCTTTGTGCGAGGCTCTGAGGGCGGCGATGCTCGCGGGGGTCCCACAGAGGGTCCCACAGGGGGTCCCGCTGCCGCCCCTCCGCTGTTCCCAGCCCCGGGGCTGCACCCTACGGGTCTGTCCGTGTTTTTTCCATGTCTTTCCATGACTCTTCACGCCTCTCCCTCCCTGYGCTCCCTCACACCCCGCTCCTCCCCCGGCCCCCCCGGTTACCTCAGCCGGGCGGGGCGCGGGCGCGGGACTCGAACCGGCGGCTCCGAGGGCAGTGAGGGGTTGCGGGGCGCCCGCCGGCCAGTGCCCCGCCAGGCCCCGCCCACCCGCCGCGCGCGCAGCCAATCACGCGCCGCTACCCACCGCCTCCCGTGCAGAACCCTCAGCCCGTTGTCCCGCCTCCCGCGCYCCGCTCAGCCAATAAAAAGCGAAAGTAATCTAACTGACACCCAAAAT
This sequence comes from Malurus melanocephalus, assembly GCF_030028575.1. Classification (NCBI taxonomy): domain Eukaryota; kingdom Metazoa; phylum Chordata; class Aves; order Passeriformes; family Maluridae; genus Malurus; species Malurus melanocephalus. The sequence continues at coordinate 94,024 of NW_026624135.1, forward strand.
GCCCAATAGAAACAGCCTCCCCGAGGAGGGGGCGCGGCGCGCGCTGGGAGGCGTGGTCTAGTCGGAAGGCGTGGCTACAGAGGGTATATAAGGAGCCACTGCAGCGGCGGAGCCATTTTGTGTAGCAGCGCCTGGGGAGCGGGGGCGGAGGCGGCGGAGGGTTTCGGGGTTCGGACCAGAGCGGCCGGATGGTGAAATCCTCCCTGCAACGGATACTCAACAGCCACTGCTTCGCTAGAGAGAAAGAGGGGAATAAAAGTACCATCATGCCCGCTGTGCTGAGCCTCAGTACCGGACAGAGCAGGTGAGGCGCCGCGGCCTCCCTCAGCCTCGCACCGCCGGGCGCTCGCTGCCTCCTTCCTCTTCCTCCTCTTCCTCCTCATCCTCGTTGTTGCCTCCCTGGTGGCCGGAGAGGGGTGGGGGAGGCTGCGTGGCCAGCGGGGGAGGGGCGGCCTGGCCCTGCCGCACGGGGRAAGGYGRTAGGGCAGGGTGGAAAAAAACACCAAAAAAGGGGGATTTTGAGGGCCCTGACCTAGGAGGGCCCCAAAGGGCACCGCTGGGCTGGGAGAGGCTCCGGGCAGGGCTGGGAGTGCCCGGGGCAGGAGCCGGGCTGCGGGGGTGGGGGTGGGGAGGCTGAGGGGAAAACAACAATTAGGGAAAGATATCGAAGGATTGAAGGCTGTTATCCCCTTATGTAACCGTGGATACTCCGCAAAACTAATCGAGGGTAAGAGTTACGAGAGCTGTTGGTTAAAAACTCAGCCGAAAGATTAAACAACCCCCACAAGGTRCTGGGAAGAAAGAAAATAACTGAATTAAGGTGGCTGGTGTGGAGTGGTGGATGCTCAGGACATCGATCTGCCCTTTACGCCTCGTGTGTGAACTGTGGAAGGAGTTTTTTAAGCTTTTTTATATTAAACTGTGGGTTAAAGATGCGGTTTTTTTTCCCCCAGGTGCACGTAAACGAAACTAAAACATATTTTTAGTTGGGAACCTTCTTTCTGCATCTCCTTTATTTAGGGAGAAAGGTGAAATTGCTAAGTAYTGCCACAGCACAACCCTGGAAAAGGGGTTTTAAAGGTTTATCTGTAAGGGAAACGAGGAACGTATAGTTCACAGTCATTCTCAGATAAAAATAATGCTGCTGCTAAAGAAAAACATCTCCTTTAAAGAGCTTAAAATARTGGATTGGAAACTCTTTTAATTGAAATTACACATTTAATTAAAATAGTGCAGATTTTATGTTTTTAAGAGAACTTAGCAGTTACATAAAAATATAAATAGAATTTACCTTCCAGCGCATAATATTTAACCTCTCTGCCCATTCCCAGCCTTTCTAATGCGGATTATTTATCACAAGTTTTAAGCTCATTTAAAAAAAAAAAAAAAAGACCAATCCAAACCCTGCGARTCGGGTGCGAAGCGTGCAAAATGGTGGATTATTTTGTAGCTGTTTATTCGGATTTGCAAATGGCTGCAGTGGCTGCTGCTGGCACCCGGAGACAGGACGATTGTGAAAATTCCCCCAAGGGCCTCGATTGCTGCATCTGCTGAGATGACGCAACTCAAGAGTGGAGCCTGCGGGTGAAGGATGGTGCAGAGGGAGGGGCCAGCCCTGCTCTGCCACGGGAGGAGTGAAACAAGCCTTGAAAAGGATGGGGAGAAACTTAAAAAATGTTTCCTCGTCTCTTCGAAATGTGATATTTTTTTCTCCTCGAGAGCCTAATGTTGCGTAGTCGCTCTGAGGGGTTTGGTGGGAAGAGGTTTGGAGGTGTTTTTGGAGGTGTTTCTGGAGGTTTGCAGAGATTCAGGTGTGGCCTCAGCTCAAGATCAAAATATTGGGGGTGGAGATGATTCCCTGGAATTGCCTGGCCTGGAGCTGGGAAGGTCTGAAGGGTGAATATCCTGAGGAAAAGTGATCCCTGCCTTTTGGGCTGGGGGTTTGTGTTACCTGAGAACAAGGAGGGCAGAAAACASCACATTCCTTCAGGAAGGTTCTTCTCTTGGGATCAGGCCTGCCCTGGTATAAAAACACACCTGGCTCACTGAAAGAGAATTTTTCATCTCCAAGTGAGTCTTGCCCTCGAAATACAGCAGTGGCAGCTCCCTGGGCACTGTCCCTGTCCTTGCTCCTGGTGTGGAGGTTCCTTTGTCTTCCCACTTRCAGTGGGAGGAGTCCCTTGGCCTAGGTTGTTTTTTTTCTTCTTTACATTTTTTTTTAAATTTACATCTTTCCATCTGATCACTGTTTAAATCCTGGAAGTCCCAGGGGTTTATCTGAGCTTTCCTGCCTGTCTAACTGTGCTCCCTTTGCAGTTCCAGGGTTCCCTTCAATTGCTGTAGTAACCTGGGTCCGGGGCCTCGGTGGTGCTCCTGATGTCCCTCACCCACCCCTGAAGATCCCAGGTGGGCGAGGGAATAGTCAGAGGGATCACAATCTTTCAGCTAATTTATTTTATTCGGTGAGTATGAGGAACAAACAGCTCATGGTGAGCTTGAAAACATTCCCTGACTCAATCCCTCCTCTGAAAAATCAGTGGAAAAATAACTCTGCCCCTCTCCCTGGTGCAGGATAATCGGCTGAATGTCACAGAAGAACTAACACCTAACAACAGGACAAGAATTCTCAATGTCCAGTCAAGGCTTACAGATGCCAAACACATCAGTTGGAGAGCAGTGCTGAACAACAACAACCTCTACATCGAAATTCCCAGTGGTGCTCTGCCTGAGGGGAGCAAGGACAGGTGGGTGAGGGAAAAAGCAGTTTGGGTGAACATTTTGCTCCTTACATTCTGAAATTTGAAGGTTTTGGTGCTCGAGGCTCTMTTGTGAGCCTGGTTTGAGGGCTGCAGGCAGAACCATGTGAAAGTCTGAGGTTTCAGGCTGGTTTAAGATGCTGAGAATGCCAATCTGGTTCTGAGACTGCCACACAAACATTTTCTGTGCCACTGAGARGCTCTGCCTAGGGCTCAGGGATCTCCTGGTGGTGTGAGGCTGCAATCTGTGCCTCTTCCTTAGGAATTCCTGTGTGGAGTGGCTCTTGGGGCCCCTTGCTAGCTCTCTCTGCCTTGGCTGCCAGAGCATTTGGACAGGCTCRGGGTGGGATYGTTGGGGTGCCTGTGCAGGGCCAGGAGCTKGCCTGGATGATCCCTGTGGGTCCCTCCMATCCCAGGCCATTCCCTGATTCCACAAGCACTGAACCCCTCATATTTTCTCTTGCAGTTTTGCTGTTCTTCTTGAGTTTGCTGAAGAACAGCTCCGAGTCGAGCACGTGTTCATCTGTTTCCACAAGAACAGAGATGACAGAGGTGGGTGTTCYCCTCATTTCCAGAGACCCAAAACACCTTCTGGTGGGAATTTTAACTTCTTTTTGCAGTATCCCGTGGGTGAAACTGTCTCCTTTCTTTTCTAGCTGCATTGCTCCGCACTTTCAGCTTTTTGGGCTTTGAGATTGTGAGACCAGGGCATCCCCTTGTCCCCAAGAGACCAGACGCTTGCTTCATGGCCTACACGTTTGAGAGAGACTCAGCAGAAGAAGACTAGATTGCAATGTTTGCCTCTTTAGAGCTTTCTTGTTGTCTATAAAAGATGAATCTGTAGAAATTTTGTCAACATCTTATTCCAGTCTTATCTTAACTCCTGTACGAAACCTTGTGTGACCCAGCTGCTTTGGTGGTGAGATGTTGAAAATTTCAGACTCCACATCTTTCTCTGGATTTTTTTGTGCGCATGTCGTGGTTGTGCAAAAATAAATGCTCCCTCCAAATTTAGCAGTATATTTCTTGAAGTTTAATATTGTGTTTGTGATACTGAAGTATTTGCTTTAATTCTAAATAAAAATTTATATTTTACTTTTTATTGCTGGTTTTAAGCTGTTTAAAAGACTTGCACTCTTCAAGAGGTGGCTCTGGAACTGCCCCAACCATTAAAGTTGCAGGTGTGGAAAGCCTTTGCTCGTTCTTTGCTTGACTGGAACTCACAGATGTGCTCTGCCAGGGCTTGGAATAATTCAGCAATCCTGGAAAAAATCTGATTTTAGTGAGTAATTAGCAGGTGTGGTAATGAGGATCAGTGCCTCCCTTCTCTGCCTGTGTTTTGTGAATATTCAGGGCGTGAGCTGGTTTGGGAGTCATAAGTGGAACATGAGCAGCTCAACTATGGCTGCTTTGGATATCAAATATGCAACTTAAATACCTGGAATTTCAGTGTTCTGTGGGTGCAGGGTGCCTCCAGGAGTGCTGGCTGTGAGCTGGGAAGGTTTGTGGTGCTCCTGCAGCTCAGCACTGTTTCTGGGGCTGTCCTGGGGGCACAAACTGGTTAAATGTTGAGGAGGGGGCAGTGCTTGGGGTCTGCAGACACCCCTCGGTGTTTGGGGTGATGAGCAGAAGGGAAAACGTCTCCTTGTCGCTGGAATTAACAAAGCTTGAGCTGACATTACGTTAAATAAGTCTCTGAAGAGCTGAGCTCTGTGTTTTTCATGTTTTTCAGTACTTTTTCCACGTTTTTCAGCACTTGCAGGCCTGTTCGGCACTCTTGGAGCAGATGAATCTTTCCTCAATAAAACCTTGAAGCAGAGAATCGCTGGGMGGGGTTATTTCACCCAGCTGTGCTGGGTGTGAGTAGAAAAAAGCACACTGAGTGTGGCTTTGGGAGCCCTGACTGCTGTGAAATGTGTGAGGGTTTAAAGTTTCCCCCACAGGCCATCCCTGCAGTCCTGGAATCCCACGGAATGCGCCAAAATATCGCCTGGAACTCCTTGGAGATGCTGCACAGAGTAACCTGGGGGTGTGAGCAGTGAGGGGATGCAAGGTGGGGGTTCTTTATTTCCCTCTTCCCAGTTCTTCTGTGGCCCTACAACTGTGGGCCTGTCAGGCTTTTTGGAAGACCTGTGACAGGATTTAGGAAAACTGAATAAACTGATTTAGGGATTTAGGGAAACTGAGCTGGGGGAGGTTTGGGATGGATCTCAGGGAAAGGTTCTTCTGTCCCCAGAGGGTGCTGGCACTGCCCAGGCTCCCCAGGGAATGGTCCCGGYCCCGAGGCTGCCAGAGCTGCAGGATGCCCAGGGTGAGATTATCCTGATGATTCCTGAGGATCTCTTCCAGCTCAAGATATTCCAGGATTTCCTGGTGATGCCACGACCAAGGTAGAGTRTCTTTATGCTCCACAGGCTGGCATTAAAAAACCCTGAAAAGCTTCCTAACCTGGTTATCTGGAAAAATCTCATTTTTCCTCCGTGATGCGCTGCTGTGCTGTGTTCTGCTCTCTCAGGAGTGTGGAATGTRCCTCTGTGGGATGTTCTGCCACCCTTGTGTGCTCCTGGCAGGAGGGGAGGGGGTCCCTCACGCTGCAATGCAGAGCAGGGGGGCAGGGGGATGGGATGGAGCCACGGGAATGGGTTTTGCTTTTAAATCCCCGGGATGAGGGGCTGGGATGTGGCCTCTGCCGCCACCTCGTAGCCACGGCAGATACTACAGGAGGGAYAGGGACAGCAGGGCTGGGGCTCTCCAGAGCCTGGAMCGAGATTTGAGCCCCATTTCTGTGCCAGGCACTGCCTGTGCCAGGGTTGGGGGGTCCAGATGGGGCRGGGAGGGTTTGGGTGGAGCAGGARGCAGAAAWYCCCTGAGCAKGGAGCTGGGTCTGAGCTGCTCTGTGGTGTCACCTCCGGAGGGTCCCAGCTCTGGTTTATTTTTGTTTTTTGGAGTTCAGGGGCTCCTGGGAGGAATCTTCTCCCCTCCAGCCATGCTCTGGTGCCTGCCTGGTGAGCCACTGCCACATCATGGGCACAGCGGCCATGGGGAGGCTCTGTCCCACCCCCTGTGCCCAGGGTCAGGTAATGGGGTCACTGAACAGGGGTTTGTTTAGAGCCACTACCACATTTTTGGGCACAGCAGCTGTGGGGAGGCTCTGTCCCCCCGTGTGCCCGGGGTCAGGTAATGGGGTCACTGAATCAGGGACCTGTTTAGAGCCAGTGCCACATCCACGGGCACAGAGGYSWKGGGRRGSYYYKKCCCSMYSYCWKSCCSRGGTCAGGTAATGGGKTCACTGAATCAGGGATTTGTTTGGGTTAGAAAAACCTTCCAGGATCACTGAGCTCAGCCCATTACCCCATTGCTGCTGAGCCASATCCCCCAGTGCCACATCCCAAAAAGCATTCTTTGAACACTTCCAGAGCTGGTGACTCCACTACTACCCTGGAAAACCTGTGCTGATGCCTGGGCACGCTTTCAGTGAAGAAATTTTCCCTGCTACCTGATCTAGCTGCCTGTGARCGGATTAATAATTACTGAGGAATAATTTAAATGACCTGAGCAGGGCCTTCGCTGTGCTGGTCCCTCAGCATCCATCCCCACAGCGTGTAAAGCTGGCAAAGCTCTCAGAGCAGGCTTTGAGAGGCTCAGCTCCAGGTTTTATTGAAGCTGTATTTTTCTCTTTAAAATGCCATTTTTATTGGTGACCGTGTCACAAATTGTCTCTGGGAAGCGCAGGCTGAAGGAGCTGTTGTGTTTCTCCTTTGCTGAGAAGGGTGAGCAGTGATGGGTGGCTTTGAGTGTTTTTTAAAAAAGCAAAATTCTCATCCCGGGAGGGGTCTGGGGAGGTTTTATGCAAAGTCTGAACCCCACGAACTTTACTTGAGATCATCAGCTGCTAAATTGGTGTTTGGGGCTCCCATCCACCTATCTTTCCTCCGATGCTCTGATAAACCAGACCCGGAGTATGAATCAAAAATTGTTTGAGGGTGTAAACCCACACCCTGTGTTTGGGAATTTGGTCTGAAATCCATAATTTATGGGCTTTGGGGTGGGGGAAGTGGGTTTGTTTTGCAGAGTTTTTCCATTTTTTTTTCTTGGGTTTCTCAGGAACCAGTGGCTGTCACAGAACCATGGTTTGGAATGGTTCTATGGAATGGTTTAGTGATGCCATAACTTGGGTCAAAATTACAAGACGCTAACATATCTTGATTTATAAAATACCTGTGTGAAATGAATTATAACATTTTAATATTTATATTACCTGRAYTATAGMTTTTAATACTTCTATAACCTGATGCATAGTTTTGTATACAATATAGAGTTAATTAATGGAGTTAACTAATTGCTAAAGTAAGCAAAAACACACTAGGTGGATAAGCTTGAAAAACAAATGAATGTAGGTAATTGGGAAACAACAAGATGCACTAATGAGGAATTGGCAAATGTAAAGCCAATTAGCCAYGAGATGGAGAATTTAGAACAGTTAGWTTCAGAAARTCCAAAGAACACCATAACTGTACGTACTCTGAAGGAAAAGTTAAAAATTTCAGATGTGAGGAAGATCTTGAGCCTTGGTCGAAGAAAACCCCCAAGACCCCCCAAATTGGAGAAGCACAAGTGCAGTGCAGAAAAAATGACTTTTAATCATGAAGTAATCCTATGTAAATTAGTTCCAGTACATATATGATGAAGTTATGCTGACACAGCAATATTAAACAGTACTTTTTGTATAAATAAAMCACGACACTGGACAAAGGTGRRTGAGTTMAGYGAMAAAATCCCCCTCACCTCCAGCGCTGCAATAAACAAATACCTGCTCTGTAAACACTGATCTGTAGAGGTTTATTTATATAWTTATAAAGCCTGTCTTTCCAGGCTTCCTTGTCTTGGAAAGGGCCTTACARAAATAATTTTGTTTCAAAATTCTCTCAGTGGACAGGACAGATTMATCCAGCTCCTCGTGGGCTCTTGGCTTTGAGGAGAGCTGAACCCAAGGGTTGGTTTAGGGAGCGTAGAGCACCTGAGTGACCTGGAAAAGGGCGTGTTCAGTGACCCCCTGAAAGTACTGACAGCACAGCCACTCCTCCAGTCCGGGGCTCCCTCCYTGCCCAGCCCAGCTCTCCGCAAAGCCCAGCAGCAGCAGAGCCCTCTTGAGCTGCAGCCAGCCCCGCAGCAGCGCCAGGCTCCTGCCGCTGGTGGCAAAGAGCTGCTGTCGTGGTCCCCAAAGCAGCACCTGCAGCACAGCCCTGGCCTGCTCGATGGTCACCCTCCTGCCAGGATCCCTGTGCAGCAGCAGCGCGGCCAGGCGCCGCAGCCCCGCCGAGTAAATGGACAGCGAGGGGATTTCGGGGAGCCTGGCGCTGCTGAAGCCCAGGATGTTCTCCAGAGAGATGTCCACATGCAAGATCTGAAAGATCAGCCGGCCCACGTTCAGCTCGGCCGCTGCCGGAGGGGAGGCTGCGGCCGCTCCCTGGCTCCAGTCCCGCTCCTGGCTGCTGGAGCAAGGTCTTTGCCTCTCCTGCACCTTGAAAAAGCTGCTGATGAGCAGCCGGGGAAGGGACAGCCCCAGCGGCTCCTTCTGGCCCTGCTGGCTCCGGGAGGGACACGGGCACTGCACCAGCAGCAGGTTCTCGGGGCACAGGTCGCCCTGGGCCACATTCTGCCCCCGTAGGTGCTCCAGTCCCATGCAGAGCTGCAGGAGCAGGAGGCAGCTCAGGCGCTCGTAGTGCCCGGGGCTGCTCCTGTGCAAAGCGTGGGAGCTCTTCACGAACTCTGCCAGGGTCTGCTGGGGGACCTCGGCACAAAGGAGAACCTGCACGACGGGCTGAGGGGCAGGACAGGCCGGCTCCTCGCTGGAATGGTCCCGACTGTGTTTCTCAGGGATTCCCGGGAGCAGCAGCTCCCGAGGGAGGCGGTCGGTGAAGCGGCCGAGCAGGCGYTGGATGCTGCAGTGCGTCCCCAGCGAGCTCTGCGCGCCCAGGTTGGAGCAGCACGGCTTGGGGACCTGCGGGGACACGGGACAGAGCCATGGGGTGCCACCAGCCCTGCTCTGACCCACATGTGGGTCCCTCTGAACCCAGAGACAGAGCCATGGGTGGTTTCGAGCAGGAACTGGGACGTGCGGGGTGGTGCAGCCCCAGCTGAGCTGCGGAGCTGCGGGGGTGGCTCCGACCCCTCTCCTCTCCACCAGCTCCGCTCCAGCCCCTCGGAGCTCCCAGGACATGTCCCCAGCTGTGCCACACCGTGTCCCTCGGCCCCACGGGAACTGTCCCCCCGTCACCCAGCCCCCTCCAGCAGCGCCGGCTCGTTCAGCAGATGCAGAAGTGGCCGCGGAAAGGGGAAGTGGCCGCGGCTCGTGTTCCGTTCCGCGGAAAAGCCGACGCTCCCGGACCTGCAGGAGCCGGCTCCCTCTGCACCACCCGGGTTGTTTTTTTTTTATTATTTTTGTTTGTTTGTTTGTTTGTTTGTTTTTCCCCGATTCCCTCCTTACCTTGGCTGCGAACTGCAGCTCTCTGTGCTCGAAGGTGAAGCCCACCCTGAAGTACCAGGCGTCCCCGCTCTGGCAGCAGGGCCGGGGGTCCAGGAGGCCGAGGGCTCCCCAGCCCTTCCCCGCCAGCTCCACCTGCAGCAGCTGCTGCTTGTCCTCGGGCCCCAGCAGCTCCTYCTGCATGCGAGCCGACAGCCGGGCMAGGGCGGCCTCYTGGCACCCCAAAACCACCCCACAGAGCCCGGCCGGGCTCTCCAGGAGCTGCCCCAGCTCCCCGTCCGCTGTCCCGAAATTCAGCTCCTTCARGCTGGCTCTCTGGGGGCTGCTCCAGGCCGGCGGCTCCCCCAGGCTTTGGGATTTGCTCAGGGGTTTCTTGGGTGCCCAGGAGGGTCTGTCCAGCGGGGCAGCCCCCTCCCCGTGCCGCGGCTGGRCCGGGGGGATGCTGTAGAGGACGCTGCCAGCCCGCGGCTCGGGCTCGCTACGGCAGCGGTGCGATGATCCCGGCTCCGGGAGGGACTCGGCTCGCTGGAGCTGCTTTTTGGGCAGCGGGGGAGGCCGGGGGTCCGGGTCGGCCTGAGGGAGGGGTCTCCCGGTGCCTTCCCCTCGGCTGGCCTTGCGGGGRACGAGGTGGGCCCGCAGCTCCCCTGGGGAGGGAGGGACAGATGTGACAGGGTGGCCAGGACAGGGGACAGAAGGATGGGATGGGATGGGATAGGATGGGATGGAGTCCATGGGATGGGATGGGATGGGATGAGATGGGATGGGATCCATGGGGTGGGATACGACTGGATGGGGTCCATGGGATGGGATGGGAACACAGCGCTTTGTTCTTTGCCCCCCCGGATATTTCCAGCCCCCCAAATATTCCCAACCCCCCCACCGGATATTCCCAGGCCTCCTGGATATTTTCAGCCCCCCCCCGAATATTCCCAGCCCCCCCAATATTTCTAGCCCCCTCGGATATTTCCAGGCCCTCTGGATATTTCCAGCCCCCCCGGATATTCCTATCCCCCCCTCCCGAATATTCCTAGTCCCCCCGGCTATTCCCAGCCCCCCGGCTATTTCCAGCCCCAAACACACCCAACACCAGCCCGAGGGGTGACAGCTGGGCACTACAGGGGGACAGGGACAGCAGAGGGGTTCCTGAAGGTGCCACCACCCGAGGTGACACCGCGGCAGGCAGGGGCACAGCGGGGTCACGATGTCACTCACCCACGTTGCTGTAGATGAGGGCAGAGCTGGGGGACCGAAGGGGGCATTCCCCTGGCGTGTCCGGCATGGGGGTGGCCGCTCCGGGGACAGCCAGGTCCGGCCTGGGGGCCCTGCTCGGCGTCACCCCGCGGGCTCCGAGTCCCTGCGGGGCCGGCCCCGAGGAGGAACACGGCGAAAAGGGGAAGTGTCGGCCCGGGGAGCCTTGGCGGGGCGGTTTTGGGGAGAAACACGGGGAGTTTGGTGGCGCAGTGACTCCARCTGCCGCATCGGGAAATCCTGGGGGTGGGAGCTGCTCCGTGTGCGATGGTTCCCAGCTGTGTGGGACACAGCCATGAGCGCTCAGGGCCCCGTGTCTGGCCTGGGGTYCCTGCTGGGTGACCCTGAGGTGGACACGACGGTGGCAGAGCTGTGGGACAAGGGCAGGAAAGGCCTGGGAAAGTCCAGGGAGGGCAGAACAGGGATCTGGGCATGGAGAAGGAGAAGAGGGAGCCCGAGGGAGGAGGGCACTGGGGTGGGGCCGCTGGGTTTCACTTTCCCGTCCTGGCTGGGCACCGACGGTGCCGCCACTGGGGTTATCAAAACCCCCGTGCCTTTTTCTGAACCTCCCGGCTGTGCTGGCACAGCTCTCCCTGAGTGGGCAGTGCCCCCCTCAGTGCCCCTGTCCCCTCTGTCCCCTCTGTCCCCYCGGGTCATTRCCCATCCCCAGCGCTCCTCCSGGSCCCGTTCACAGAACCCCTCGGTACCTCTGAGCTCTCCCTGGCTGCAGCGGGSCGGTCCCGGTCCCGCGGGGCTCCAGCTCCACATCCCGGCCCCTCAGCAGCTCCCGGTGCCCACCCCGGCCCCTCCCGGCGCTGGCCATGGGGCGAGCCCGGGGATCRCCCTGCACAATGCGCTGCGCCCCGGCCGGGCAGGATGTGCGGTCAGAAGCTGCTYCGTGCGGGCTGAAGGAAGCCGGGGTTTGGCTGCACTCCCCGGCAGCTCCCGGGGTCCCCGGAGCCCCCCGGCATCGCTGCAGCCCCGGGCGTGGTCACTCTGTCACCGTCGGTGCCACTGCGGGTTGATGTCCCCTGAGCTGCCCCCCCCTGTCCATCCCTTGGTTTTGGGGATGGCAGCTGCTCTGAGGAGGGGATTGCCCCCATAAACCCCCCTCGCATCATAGAATTAATTCCATTTTCTCCAGGTTGTTCCTCCGGGTGAGTTGGCAAGGAGGAATATTTTCATTTTCTTCCACAAACCAAGGTTTTATGTTCAATTCCCGTATTACGAGTCAGACTC
>NW_026624135.1:107962-109690 GCF_030028575.1 Malurus melanocephalus
CACTGATGGCACGGATGGCACTGATATTAATGATGGCACTGATGGCACTGATGGCATTGATGGCACTGGTGGCACTGATGTCCCTGAGGTCCCTCATGGCATTGATGGCCCTGATGGCATTGATATCCCTGAAGGCACTGATGTCCCTGATGTCACCGACGGCATTTGCAGGCTCTAGACCAGGTGCCACCGAGCCCTCTCCTCCCTGGATWTGGGGCACAGATGCAGGGAAGCTTTTCTTTGCTCCAGCATTTTTGGTTTGTGAGGAAATCACTTTCTCTCCCTGCTGGGATCTGCAAACGCAGCCTCGGGAAAATTGCGTTTTTTCGTTTTTCATTTTTTTCAATTGTCTTTATTTTTTCGCCATTTTTTCCATGACATCCTTCTCAGTCCGGGGGTGCTCTGGGGTGAGCCCTGGGACACTGAACCCACCTGGGGGCTCTCTCAGCCTCTCCCACCCCACAGCTCACCCCAAAAGGAGCAGGGGGGCTCCCACGGTGTCCCCAGATCCCTGCGTGCAAAAAGCAACTCTCACCGCGACTTTTCACCTCCCCGAGCCACCAAAAGCATTTTGAAGCAGGAAGTGAGCGAAAAACCCCAATTTCCTCCTTCCTGCCGCGGTAGCTCCTGCCCGGTCCTTGGGGGCGGCGGCTCCCCGGTATTTGGCACCCAGGGCCACCCTCCCTCGAGCCTTGGGGTGGGCGCTGGGAGACACCCCCGGACCCCAGGGAATGCGGGGAGGGTGGGATTTGGGGCTGGAACGGCCCAGGGCTCGATTCTCCAGCAGATGGAGGCATTGCTTTGCTTTGCTTTGCGTTGCTTTGCTTTGCTTTCCTTTGCTTTGCTTTGCTTTGCTTTGCTTTGCTTTGCTTTTTGCTTTGCTTTGCTTTGCTTTTTGCTTTGCTTTGCTTTGCTTTGCAGCGCTCCCGGTGCCAGTCCCTTCCCAGTCCCTTCCCAGTGCCAGCCCAGTGCCAGCCCAGTCCGTGCTGGGAGAGCCGGGACCGGGGGCTGGCAGGGGACACAGGGACAAGGGGACACTGCGCTCTGTGGGGACAGCGATGGCAGCGCAGCCAAAGGCGGGGGTGGCCTTGAGTGGGGCCAGGCGGGGTAGGGGAGGGCACAGGGAGGTGGCAGAGGAGTCACCTCCCCCTCCCCACCGGTTCCTGTCCCGTGTCCCCGCCGCAGTGGCCCCCCCACCCCGTGCCTCAGTTTCCCCAGGCAGTTTCCCCATCCCAGTTCCCAATTTCCCAGACCCATCCAAGGGATTTGGCCCCCACCCCGTGCCAAGTCTGAGCTCTCCTGTGCCGATGTGATTCCTTTTAACCCCTCCCAAACCCCGATTTCCCTAAAAACAGGACTGGAGGTGCCACTCTGGCACCTTCCGCTTCGGGCACATCCTCACAAACACCACATTAATAATTAATAATTGATTAATAGCAGCGGCAGTTCGTTAGCACGGGCGCATTAATCATTTATTGGTTATTAATAGGGACTCTTTCCCCCTCTGGGAGGTGGTTTTGCACTGTTGGTTGTGGGGTTTGTGGGGCTGAGGGCAGTGAGGGGCTGAGGGGCTGCAGATCCTGGGGAATTGGGGAAGGGCTGCTGGAATTCCAGGGGTTTCCTAGGCTGCAGCAGCTCTGGAGAGCATGAGGTGGGAATTCTGCTGCTCCTGCCCTTTCCAGGTCCTGATTTTGCCTTTTCTTATCATGGAAGAAAGGGGGAAAAAAA
>NW_026624135.1:111128-115399 GCF_030028575.1 Malurus melanocephalus
AAAAAAAAAAAAAAAAAAAAGAAAAAAAAATTTGGACCAAACCCCCCACCAACATCGAGAAAAGAACCATAAACAACTACCAGGAAAGTTTTCTGAAGAGTCCCTTACAAAAAAAGGGGAAAAATGGGGGAAAAACAGGAAGCATTTTTCTCCCAGGCCCAAACGCTGCTGATCTTTTGGCTCAAGAAATGCATAGTTGGTAGCAAAAACCTCGCTACAAAGGGAGCCCCTGGGACGGCCCCCCAGCCCTGGGGGCTCTCCGTGGGGCCGGGACAGCGGGGCCATCCCTCCCTGACCTGAGGTCCCCACGGTTCTGACCCTGCTGGCCTGTGGCACCGCGTCTCCGGCCACGTCCCAGCACGGCAAGGTCCCACTGCCAGCTCCAGGGCTGGCCAGCAGATGACAGTTCTGCTCTGGGAGAGGCTCAGATCATCTTCATGTTGAACTTCCTGGCCCCTCCCTGGCCCGTGGTGGTGGTGGGACCGTCCACCTTGCGGAAGGAATATTCCACCGAGAAGTTGTTCTTGTGCTGCCCCCGGCCGCGGCTCCAGACGAAGAGCAGGAGGAAGCAGAAGAGCACCACGCCCAGGAAGGTGATGCAGCCCATGGCCGTGGACACCAGGATGGTCTTGAGGTCCAAGGTGAACTTCAAGAAGACCTGGGTGTCATTGTGGAAGGTGTCATTGAAGTCGCCGAGGTACAAAGTCCGGTTGGCGCGGTGGGCGCCGTCGGCCGGCCGCCCCTTGACGGTCAGCGTGGCGAAGTAGGTGTCGTTGCCGCCGGCGTTGCTGGCGATGCAGATGTAGGTGCCGCTGTCCTGCACCTGGGCGAAGCGGATCTCCAGCGTGCCCCCGGGCAGCACCGTGGCGCGGCCCGTGCTGCGCGTGGTGATCATGCGGTGCTGCGGCGACACCCAGGCGATGGCGGGGTCGGGCTCGCCGTCGGCGCGGCACAGGAAGGACACGGACTGCCCCTCCCGCGCCGTCACGTGCTGCAGCTTGCGGTCGCGGATTTTGGGCTTCTGGCAGGTGAAGTACTCGAAGAGCACCGAGTCCGGGAAGTCGCGCAGGGCGTTGCCCTGGATTTCGGGCGGCGAGGAGCACATGGGCTGCTGCCCGTCGAAGTTGAGCGTCTTGCGCCGCTGCAGGATCCAGAGGAGCCGGCAGTCGCAGGCCAGCGGGTTCCTGTCCACCCGCAGCGTCTCCAGCGTGTTGACCGAGTGGAAGGTGCTCTCCTCCAGSGTGGACAGGAAGTTGCCGGACAGGTTGAGCAGCCGGATCTGCCTCAGGCCGGAGAAAGCCTGCGGCTCCACGGACACCAGGAGGGCRCCCACGATGTGCAGCTCCTGCAGCCGGATGAGGTCCTTGAAGGAGCCCTTCAGCACGGTGCTAATGGGGTTGTAGGACAGGTTGAGGTACCGCAGGTACACCAAGTTCCTCAGGGCGGCGGCGGGCACGGCCGTGATGTTGGTGTAGGTGATGGAGAGCGAGGTGAGGTTCAGGCCCTGGAAGCTGCTGGGGGACACCTCCTCCAGCAGSGGCCAGTTGTCGATCTCCAGCTGCAGGAGGTTGTAGAGCTTCCTGAAGTTCTGCTCCTCCAGCGCCGAGATACTGAGGTGCCGCAGCCGCAGCACCTCCAGGTTCTGGAGGTAGGACAGCGACTCGGCCGAGATGGCGGTCAGGTTGCACCTCTCGATGGTCAGCTGCTCCAGCCCCAGCAGCCCCGAGAAGGCGCGCTGCGAGATGTACACCAGGTCGTTGTCGCCCACCTCCAGGCTCTTCAGGTTGCGCAGGTCCTGGAACATGTAGTCCAGCAGGATGACCAGCTTGTTCTCGCTGATGTCCAGCAGSGTCAGGTTGGTCAGTTTGGTGAACACCCCCGGGGGGATCAGCTTGAGCTGGTTTCCCCTCAGCCGCAGCGTCTGCAGGTTGAACAGGTTGCTGAAGGCGCCGGGCTCCACATTGGAKATGATGTTCTCGCTGAAATCCAGCTCCTCCAGCAGCGGGTAGGGCGCCAGGTCGCCGGGGTTGAGGCAGCGGATGCGGTTCTTGTTGAGCTCCAGCACGCGGGTCTCGCTGGGGATGCCCTCGGGGATGGCGGTCAGGCGTTTGCGGTGGCACAGCACCGAGCGCAGCTGCGGGGCGCACTCGCAGCGAGCGGGGCAGGCGTCTGCCCGCGGGGACGGCAGTGCCACGTGCAGGGCCAGCAGCGGGAGCCACCATCTCATGGTGTGGGGCATGGTCTAGGGGCTCAGTGCCGCTGTGCCATGCACCTGCGGGAGAGAGAGCGGGGTCAGCTGGGACAAACCCTGCTCGGCCCTGAAAATCCCTGCCCGGCCCCACTGATCCCTATCTGGCCCCACTGATCCCTCCTCGGCCCCACTGATCCCTCCTCAGCCCCACAGATCCCTCCTCGGCCCTGCAGATCCCTGTCAGGCCCCACTGATCCCTTCCCAGCCCCACTGATCCCTGCCTGGCCCCACAAATTCCTGCTGGTCCCCACAGATCCCTCCCCGGCCCCACAGAACCCTGCCCGGGCCCACAGAGGGGCAGAGGGGACCGTGGGCATCCCGGGATCACAGGAGACTCCTGGATAACGGGGGGCATGGACACCCCAGGGTTGGGCTGGAGCAAAGAGATGCCAGGGGAGACTTTGCTAAGTCATGGCACAGCTGGGATGCCCCAAACCCATCAGGGCACAGGTGAGATGCCCCTTTCTCTCTGGTGACAGGTGGGATGTCCCAAATCCATTGTGACTCAGGTGAGATGTCCCATCCCCCTTGGTGACACAGCTGGGATGCCCTGTCCCTGTCTCCATCCCCATCCTTGTTCCCATCCTGGTCGCAGGTGTGGTCCCATTCCAGTCCCTGTCCCCGTCCCCATCCCAATCCCCATCCCAATCCCAGTCTCCATCCCTGTCCCTGTCCCCATCCATGTCTGGCCCCATCCCCATCCTGGTTCCTGTCCTGATCCCGGTCCTGGTGCCAGTCCCCATCCCCGTCCTGTCCCTGTTCCTCGTTCCCTGTTCCCCATCCCCATCCTCATCCCCATCCTCACATTCATCCCCATCCCCGTCCTGATCCCCATCCCCGTCCCGGTCCCTATCCCCGTCCCCATCCCTATCCCTGTTCCCAGTCCTGTCCTGGTCCCCATCCCCATGCCGGTCCTTGTTCCCGGTCCTTGTTCCTGGTCCCTGTTCCCTGTTCCCTGTTCCCTGTTCCCTGTTCCCTGTTCCCGCTCCCGGTCCCGGTCCCGCCCTCCGGAGCGCAGATTAAGGCGGTCCCGGCTCAATCTTTGCCGCGGGGGATTAAGGCCGATCCCCGTGCCCCGGCTGCCCTCCTTTCCCGGGATTAGCACTTGGCCGCCGCTTTCCCTTTTCTTCGCTTCCCCTTCGCCGCTCCCCGTCCCCACCCGCGCCCCAAATCCTCCGGGCTGCCTGGGAACGCCCGGCCTTAATGAAGCACGGTCATTAACCTAATTAAGCGGCAGCGTTGCTCAGTGGGGGAGCTGCGGGGTGGTTTTGGGGGATATTTGGGGGTACCGAGAGCAGAGCCAGCTCCTCTATCCATCCTGTGGAGGAGCAGCGAGGGGGGCACCGACCCCTCCACATGGAGGCTTTGTCCCATCGCTACCACAGCACTGGGACAAACTGGTTCCAGCCCCCCAGGATTGTTTCCAGCCCTTCTTCCTCTGGGGGACCCATCACGTTCTCCCCTCAGTCCCCCTGAGACCCCAAAACTGTCAGTGGGAGCCCCGCAGGATGTGGGGAGAGGGAACGGGACAAGGTGACACCTGTGGCTGCTCAAGGCCATTGTGGTGTGGCTGTGATGTCCCACCCTGGTGCCACCGCAGCTCCTCAGTGCCCAAAAGCTCCCCCAGGTCCATCTAAAGGTGGCTGCTGCTTGGCTTAGGGGGTGACAGAGGAGCAAAGGGGACCCCAGATCCCCCAGATGGAGTGGGGATAGCAGGAGCTGGTCCAGCATCTCCCACCGGGCTGGCAAAGGGCTGCTGTCACCCTCCCTCCTGTCCCCAAGGGCTGGTGGCACTTGRGGACAGCCTCCGGGGGTCACTGACCCTCTGTGATGCAATCTCCGTGGATAATTCCCTGCCCTGATCCCATTACCCGAGCGCAGCGATTCTCCAGGAATGAACCCATTGCTCGGTGGATTCTGGAATGACACAGAAATGTCATTTCTGTGGAGAAATGACAAATGGGAGATTATCCCCAAGGAGCGTTCGGGCAGCGCCCTCAGGGACAGGGTGGGGATGTTT
>NW_026624135.1:116135-119036 GCF_030028575.1 Malurus melanocephalus
CCGGGGGGACTCAGCCCTTCCCCACCCCTCCATCCCTGGGGTACCCAGCCCTTCCCCACCCCTCCATCCCTGGGGTACCCAGCCCTTCCCCACCCCTCCATCCCAAGGGGACCCAGCCCTTCCCCGCCCCGCGTTCATTATGGATGAGCCCCGCGTAACCCAACTCCGCTTTTGGTCACTCCTCCGGCCATCCGATCCCTCGAGCGGAGCTCGGGCCGCTCTGGGGTTGTTTTTTTCTGGCAGATGGCGAGCGGGAGCTGCAGCCCYGGGCTCACCTTCCCTGCCCACAGTAGAACCCTGCCACCCCACAGCCCCCACCCATGGGCTCTGCCGGACAGCTGACCCCTCGGCAAACCCCACAGCGGGATTAAAGGGTGCTGGAGGAGCCATTCCCCACAAATCCGGGCGGATTTTGGAGCTGCAGAGACTCCGTGTCCCCTGCAGGGCCACCCATGGTCCCCGTCCGTGCCGGGCAGAGCCAGGCTGGTTATTATTAACCATTTTTGTTATTATTATTAGGKTTATTAATAGCTCGTTACTGCTCACCCGGCCCCCGGGGAGCCAGGGCAATTAAGATCCGGAGCAAGGCCTAGATTGAGGCTCTTCTCCTCCTCGTTTAATTTATTTTTAAAAATAACAAGCTTGCCTCATGCAGGGCTGGGGACAGAGCCAGCAGAGCCCGGGGCTGAGGGGCTGCGGTGGGGGCAGCACAACGGACACATTTGGGACAATTTGAACAGTTTAGACAATTTGGATAATTTGGACAATTTAGACAATTTGGATGATTTTGTGAGTCCCTGGAGCAGCCCCCTTCTTCCCTCCCTCTCTTTTTCCCTACTTCCCCACCACGGAGTGACCACAGAGCCCATCCTGTGGCACAGAGGAGCTGCTGCTCTCCAGACACACCAAACTGGGACTGCCCAGAGCAGCTGTGGCTGCCCCTGGATCCCTGGCAGTGCCCAAGGCCAGGCTGGACATTGGGGCTGGGAGCAGCCTGGGACAGTGGGAGGTGTCCCTGCCCATGGCAGAGGTGGCACTGGATGGGCTTTGAGGTCCCTTCCATCCCAAGCCATTCCAGAATTCTGTCACTCCCGCAGGTGGAATTTTGCTCCCTCTCCATCCTCCAGGAGCAGCTGCTCCTCAGCCAACACAATTTCTACCTTTTTCTGAATAAAGACCAAAAAACCAGCCCAGGCTGACATTTCCAGGCTCCCCTGCTCAAGCACAAACACCTCAGTCAGGGCGAGGTCGCGTTCCACCCTTCCCTCGATGTGCAGGACGTGAAACTGTCCCACTGAGCTCTGCCCCTTCCAGCACCCACTGCTGCTGCTCCACGCCTGGTCCGGGGTCTGGAGGGGGACAGAGGCACCCAGGGGATCCTGCTGGATCCTTCCAGGGGTGCAGAGAACCCCAGAGGAGGATGGAGACCCCAAAGCAGGGAGGCAGCAGATGGGGCGATCCCAAACACRCTCATTTGGGACAATTAGAAAGCGACGGTGGGACCCCCATCCTAAAAATACCAACAGGGGTAACACCAGTGCTCTGTCCCACGGGCATCAGGAGATGCCAATTCCTGTGCCAGCATGTCCCAAACTTGGCACGAGACAGGAGAGGGCTCTACCAACACCAGCAGCAGCCAAACGCCATCAGGAACAGCCTGAGTGCTGTTCATTATTCTTCATCATCATATAAATATTCTGTACAACATCTCAACAAGGGCAAAGTGCTTTTTTTTTTTTTTTTTTTTTTTTTTTTCTCTCAATTAAAACAAAATAAAAAGCTAAATAAGGCTGTCTCACCCAGGGTATGCCCATCCTCGCTCCCTGGCTGCTGTCCCCAGCCCTGCTCCGTGCCAGGGAAGGCAGTGCCAACCGTGCAGGGTTGTGCCAGCATTGTCACAGACATTGTCACCCTGCTCAGCCTGGCACGGGGGCTCAGCTGGGGTTGGAGTCACCAGGACAAGCCCCCCTGTCCTGGGGGTGACATGGGTGAGGTCTCCATTCCCAAGAGCAGCTCCATGGGCTGAAATCTCAGAATCTCCCTGAGCTGCTGGCAGGGCCTTGGAGCAGAGGATGGAGCACCGTGGGTGAGACAGCCTTATTTAGGTTTTTATTTTGATTTAATTGAGGGGAAAAAAAAAAACCCCAACAACCCCACATTGCTCTTGTTGAGATGTTCTACAGCATATTTAYATTATGATGAAGAATATTCATCTTGGACTCAAGATCTACCCATGGAAAAGGAAAAACTGCAGCCAGGAGCTTAAGAGCAGCCCAGGCCCCATGAGCTGCCAAAACCCGTCCAGACGTCTGCTCCTCATTCTCTGCTGGAAAACCCCGAGCCCTCGGTCACACCTTCCAAAAATAATCCCCCCCATCATGGCTTTGATGCCTTAGAATTTTTAATTTCTATACTTTCATTTTGTATTTCTCTATTATAACTCTAAAAGCTCCTGTTCTCCCATCTTTAAACAAAACAATTCCTCTCTGGGGCTGAATCCAAGGACAATTCGCTGCCTCAGAGCCCCAAAATATGGAAACAACAGAGAATTGGGGGGAGCAGTTTGGGGTGGGTGACATCATCACCTGAAGGTGTCATTGGGGAATTGGGGCCCGATGCGTTCATGAGACAGAGCTGATAAAAAGGGAAGATCTCGTGACTCGGGGTCCATTTTGGGTGCAGCCCCAGGAGGAGGCTTTGCCTGCCCTCAATGCACCAGCAGGCCTGGATTAAATTTATCTGCTTTATTCTCTTCACTTTGTCTGGCCTCTGTTTCAGGTGAGCCTTGTTTAGGCAACAGTTTCGGGATGAAAAGACAGAAAATGAGGCTCCCTGGGGTCTGCTCCTGCTCAGCCTCGCTGGGGACGCCACCAAGCTGGCCTGTGGCCCCACAGACTGCTG
>NW_026624135.1:120776-124900 GCF_030028575.1 Malurus melanocephalus
TTCCAAAATTCCTTCCTTCCTCCCTGAATTCCTCCCCTCCTCCCCTCCGGCTCCCCGCAGCCCAGGATGCTGTCCCCACTCCTCCTCTCCTCTCCCCCGTGGACACCCCCGTCCCTCTCCAAGGATTCCCCGTCTCACCGACCCGGGGAGAAGGCGCCGCTTATTTTTAGTGCCAACCTTATGATCGCCGAGCACGCGGCGCCGCACACATCGGCCGCAATCTGCTCCTCTTCTTGACAGACTCTGAATCTCTATCTCCACGAGATGCTCCCGGGAGGGGAGACATTTAGAGACGTGTAAATTTTCCAAAAGGTCGCTGCCTGTGCTGGGCAGTGAGGAGAGGGAGCGGCTCATCGGCACCGGGGGCTTTGGGGRGGTGTTTAATATTCTGGGAGCAGCTTGATTTCCCTGCTGAAGTGGAGAGTTCTCCTGAAAGGAGGGGAGGGGGCAGGGCAGGGRTGCTGGGCTGATGTTTCCACCCAAAATGGGTTGGTGGAGCTGCCAGGAAGAACTGAGCCTCGATGGCAGCTGGGGAATGTGGCTGAGGGTGGACCTGACTGGATCTCAGTGGCCTCAGGAACTGCTGGACACACGGGAGCAAAGTGGACCTGACCTGGACCTCAAAACCCTCAGGAACTGCTGGACCTGGTAAAGGAAAGCAAAGTGGATCTCAACGGCCTCAGAATGTGCTGGACCACAAAGGAGCAATGTGGATCTCAGTGGCCTCAGTTCCTGCTGGACACACGGCAGCAAAATGCACCTGACCTGGACCTCAAAACCCTCAGAACCTGCTGGACACACGGTAGTAAAGTGGACCTCAATGGCCTCAGGATCTGCTGGACACATGGGAGCAAAGTGACCTGACCTGGACCTCAAAATGCTCAGGACCTGCTGGACACACGGCAGGAAAGTGGATCTCAATGGCCTCAGAATGTGCTGGACCACAAAGGAGCAAAGTGTATCTCAATGGCCTCAGGACCTGCTGGACACTCAAGAGAAAGGTGGACCTGAGCTGGATCTCAGTGGCCTCAGAATGACCTGGATCTCAGTGGCCTCAGGACCCACTGAACACAGGAACAAAGTGGACCTGACCTGGATCTCAATGGCCTCAGTTCCTGCTGGACACACGGCAGCAAGGGCCGGGCTTGATTCAGCAGCCAGCCCCCAACCCCCTCTCTGCCCCTGAGCTGCTCCACTGAGGCCACCAGGAGCCCTGGAGCTGAGCCTGGCTTCATGCAGTGTCTGTGGCCTCTGGATGGACAAGAATTCTATTTTTTTTTGAGTGTTCCCAGTGAGTTTCTGCTGCACAGCGAGAGCTTTGAATCTGCAGAATCCCGTTAACACTGGGGCAGGGTGAGGAGGGGCTGGGAGGTGAATGCAGGCTGGCTGCCCTCATCCCTGGCGCTTCCCAGGGCTCTCCCATCCCAGCCTGGCACCAGGGACAGGTGCCAGCCACAGTCCCCACGGTGTCCTTGTCCCTGGGAGAGGCCCCAGCACCGAGCTGGGTCTGTAACCCCCTCTTTGTCCCCTCCCAGCGCAGGCCAGGAGCAGCCACGGGACTCTGGGCTTTGCTAAGCCCAAAGGTGCCCATCCCACGCCTAGTGGTGCCCAGCAGTGCCCAGCAGAGCCCTGCCCGGCCGCTGGATAGTGATTTCATGGTGATTTCGTGGTGATTTACAGTGATTTACAATGATTTCAGTGCCAGCTGCCTCCCACGGGCTTTGCCCCAGCGCTCGACCTCATTTGTCCCTCCGTGCCAGCCGTGCCAGCCCTCGTTAGATCGGCTCRTTCATTGAGCTCAGTGCTCTGCGCTGTCACCCTCGGCGAGGATGGCACATCAATCACGCCCTGATCGCTGTCACTCGCTGCCAGGCTGGCACAATCTCCTCCGGAGCTGGGGTGACACCGCTCGGGGACATCCCGGCCACCCCTCCGGGGCTCCTGGACAAAAGCACGGCTCTTCCAGGGAAAAACCCCGACCCCGAGGGCTCAGGTCCATGGTAGAGGTGCCCAACGAGCCCAGAATTGGAGAGGGAACCCGGAATCCTGGCTGCTCCCAGCCCATCTGCACTCGGGCGGGGCGATCCGTCATTGCAGAGGCTTTAATTGGACCGGACTGGCGGCCGTGTGGGCAGGGGAACAGACTGACAGGACAGACTGATGGACAGCTGCCCGCTCCGAGCCAGCAGGGCCCGGCAGCTGCGGCTGGAGAACWGCCCGGACCCGGCAGGGCCGGGAGAAACCCGCGGGGAACCGGCCCGGGAGAAACCGATCTGCTGGAAAACCTGCTCCGAGTGGGGATTGTGGTGTGGAGGGACAGAGGGACAGAGGGACAGAGGGACAGAGGGACAGAGGGACAGAGGGACAGAGGGACGGAGGGACAGAGGGACAGAGGGACAGAGGGACAGAGGGACAGAGGGACAGAGGGACAGAGGGACAGAGGGACAGAGGGACAGAGGGACAGAGGGACGGAGGGACAGAGGGACAGAGGGACAGAGGGACAGAGGGACAGAGGGACAGAGGGACAGAGGGACAGCCTTCCCTCCCCTTCCCGGCTCAGCACGTTTTTTTCAGACCTGTCTGCGGCTTCTGCTGCTGCTGCTGTGTCAGAGATTTTATTACAATCACGATCACAGCAGCAGCGAGAGCAGAATGGGGTGAAACGGCTCCTGACATCCCAACMCACCGCTGTCGCCAGGCGGGAGCGGGGACAAACCCCTGGAATGACCCCTGGGAGGGGAGGGGGACAGGGGAACTCATCCCAGCCCTGCTGGAGCACAGATCCCTCCCGGCCTCGCTGCTCGGATGGCAGAGGGGCCCGGCAGAGCCYGCGGGGATCCAGCTGTGCCACCCCCGCAATGGCCCCGGGCTGGAGGCTGCGGCAGCGGTGACATTTGGAGTGAGACGCGCTGGCGTCAGTCCCCAGATCGGCGGCTTGGGGCCATCAGCTGGGGCTGGCGAGCGGGAGAGCAGCGCCTTTCCCGTGTGCCGCCCCAAGAGGATCCCAAAAGTCTGAAATATCCATGGAGTGGGAGGGAAAGGGAACGGTGGGGTCGTGTGGCTTTGCTGCCTGGACAGCAGAGCAAGGGCACAGCTTCCAGAGCCCCTCTCYCAGCTGGTGAACCCCAAAATCCCATGAAATCCACCCAAACCCCAAAAAACTGCTGCTCAAATTGATGCTGTGCTTGGATCCTGTCAGGGCCAAGGCTGGGGTCGCCATTGGGGCCACGGTTGGGGTCCCTGCTGTCACCAGGGCTGGGGTCCCCACTGTGACCAAGTTTGGGGTCTCTGCTGTGCCCAAGTTTGGGGTCCCTGCTGTCACCAGGGTTGGGATCCCCCTGTTACCAAGGTTGGGGTCCCCACTGTCACCAGGGCTTGGGTCCCACTGCTGCCTGCCACCAACCCTGATGCACCACCCGAGCTCAGCACCCCATAGCCTCACACCACAGCCCCATTTGGGTCACTCGTGGCTCGTTTTGGGGTGGTKACACCAGCCTGATCAATGTCCGACTCGGGCGGTGCTGAGCACTCCTGCTGCAAAGCGACAGTGGGGACAAGGAGAGGGGCAATGCCACCAAGCAGGGGCGGCCACGAAGTCTAAACGATGTGGATTTTGAGTGACCCAGTGCACAAACCCCAATCCCACCGGAGYGCGGGGAATTCTCACCGTTCTGCAGGTCCGGGGCCGCTCCGACATCGGGATCTGCTGAGGCATCGGAGCCCAGGAAKGTTCAAACAGCCGAAGGTCCAGCAGGGCCAGCCTCGGCTCCTCTGCACAGAACAGCACAAGGACATCCCTGTCAGCCGCCTTTCCCCAGTGACCACCACAAAAATCCCAAAGAAACCCCTCCAAACTCCGGGGATGTGGCACCTCCCGGAGGTGAGAGAAGTCACACCGGATGTGCGACCCGACCGTCGCGGCTGGCCGGTTTTATGGACACAAATAAATAGATAAAAATACAAATTGATATCACGCTTGGTGCCCTGAAGGATCCTCTCCCCGCCGGGAGAGCGCCCGAGCTGCCGGCCCTGCCCTGCGGGGATTGCGGGAGGGGACGGCGCCCACCCAGCCTGGCCCCGAATTTGGGGACATTTCACCCAAACGCGGTAGCAGAAGTGTCACT
>NW_026624135.1:126115-127847 GCF_030028575.1 Malurus melanocephalus
CCATCCCCGTGCGCTCCTGCAAACCCCAGCACCGCCCACCTGCCGCTTTTGGATGGGTAAATCCTCACTTTTGGGGTTTCTGGGGAGCTGACAGCACCCAGCACTTTGGAAAAACCAAAATTCCTCCAAGAAAGCAGCATGACCCCAAAGCTGAAGGTTTTGAGGGATTCCCCTCGAAGCTGCAGGCTCAGGCTCAGCCTGGCAGGGACAGACCTGAGGGTTCCACATTCCTGCTCACCCCACAACCCTGGGGGCAGCGGGATTTCAACCAGAGCCGTGCAATCCCGGCTCATTCCCGCTCCAGAACACCTCCCCTGCCTCAGGGAGCCGGGCTTGTCCCTGGAAGGGCTGGAACCCCCATTCCCAGCTCCCAGAAGGTCCCAGCTGGGGTGCACTGAGCCCTTCACCCCATCCATTTGTGGCGGGGGTGCACTTTAGGGTGCACAGGATTCTGTCAGAGATGCTGCCCCTCAAAGGAGCAGCACTAAAACCCCCCAGAGTGACAGAAATCCCTGCCCTGGACACTTCAGGGGATGGAACAGCCCCTCCATCACGCAGGGCTGGGRCAGCRGGGACASCTCAGGGCTGGCRGCAGGACRGGGAAAAACCCGGGATYACSGCAGGATCCCATCTCCTACAGCACCGGGGAGAAACTCAGACCCAATACCTGAAAAAACAGCGAGAATGACCCAAACCAGGCCCTGAGATATGGAAAAGACCCCAAATCACCCGGGCCTGCCCTCAGCACACTCAGGAGGTGGTGTTGGCACCACCAGCACCCACAGCCCGCTCAACTCCGGAGGGATTTTTGCCTCCAGGGGATGCGGTGTCGGTGCTTTTTGGGATCGCAGCTCCAYGGGGCCGATCTGCTGTGGATCCCCGGGGCTGTTCCGGGGCTGGGAGATGGGATAAGCGGGAGAGAAACGGGTTTGGGTCAGCAGCAGCGAACAGCGGGGCTCACAGACTCAAATCTTGGCTCGGCGAGACGCTCGGAGCCAGCGCCGTCCCAGGGTTAATCCCAAACACATCAGCTCAGCTGCCGCTCTCGTGGCCCTGCTCCAGCTCCGGGGATGCAGGAGGCAAAATCGCGATCGGATTCCAGCCGGCTGGACACGGCCACGCAGCTCCTGCAGACCCGCTGAGGGCAAACTGCAGCCAGCCCMAATGCGTTCCGCTCCCTGAGCTGCMTCTCCTGCCCTCYCYGASAGGTTTTGCTTCCTAAACATCGGGAATGTGGGATTTAGGCTCGTTTAGAAACCACCCGGGCTCGGCTGGTCAGGTAAACCCGTCATTCCCAGGCCGGGAAGGAGCTGATGGTCTTGGCATTTGTTTTTGGCAGCTCCCGGGTCACTTAGCAACCTCTGTCTCGGGTTTCCTGTCGGGGATTTGTCTGCAAATGCATTTTAATCTTTGTGAAAGGGSACCCACCAGCACGTGGGTGGAGTGGCCTAAAGCCTCCTCCGGGCACAGTCCCCGGTCCTCTGTGTGTTTGTGCCCCCAGGGCAGTTGTCACCTGCTCCTGTGCTTTGAATTTTACACAAAATCTGGGTTTGAACTCATTTTCTGGGTTATTCAGATTCTCCTCTCCTCGGGTGCCACACAGGGTCTGCTCCTCCATCAAGGAGCTCCCAGCTCTTCACACGGGATCCTCTCAATAAAAGAAATTCAGCAGCAAATCCCAAAGYCAGACGGGACCCAGATGTCCTGGGAATCAGCAGAGACATCCAGAGGA
>NW_026624135.1:129231-136127 GCF_030028575.1 Malurus melanocephalus
CAATTCATCACTGCAACAGCAGCAGCCTGGGCCTGCATTTCCAGAGGTTTCCAGATGTGGGTGTGGACTGAGCAGGGCAGGGGAAGGCAATGGTGCTGAATCCCGCAGGAAAATCGCTTCAACCACGAGGAAATCGCTTCAACCACGAGGCTTTGATGCACAAGGTGAGAGGAGAAACCTGAAGGGGTGATGGGAAGGGGCCACGCTCCACAAAAGCTCCTGGAATGGGTTGCAGGGGCTGGGAGGGGACGCTGATGTCACCCCCTCTCTCCCCCGGGAGCAGCCCCAGCAATGAGCGCTAACGAAGGCAGGATAATTCCCCCCTCCCCTCTCCATTAGTCACACTCAGTTAATATTCCTGCTGATGGAAAAAGGTCACCATTTCTCTCTCATTTCTGCTTCCCCACCTTCCATTTGCAGTGTCAGGGCTCTGCTCCTTCCCCAGCCCCGATCGGTGCTCGGTTTATGTGGTCTCTGCCCCAGCTCAGCCCCATCCCGGCCACGCTGCYCCTCCTGGGTGTCCCCGAGGGAAAAGGACCCCAAAGCAGCCTCTTCTCCTCTGGGAACCCTCAAATTTGATCTTTCCCTCAAATGAGATTGAAATGGGAAACACAAACCAGCTCCTTGTGCCCGTAGGGAAGGGTTGGGGTCCAGCTGTCCTGAGCTCGAGTGACCACAGGGGAAAAAAGCTGGGAGAACCAAGAGCGCTCGAGGTTTGCTCCTCTGAGAGGGGTTAAAAAGGRTTCCTGCCACTCCTCCTGAGGAAAAACACATCCCCTCACTTATTGTGGGATATTTCACTGTGGAAATGGGGCTGGGGGAGTTTGGGATGCTCACAGAGACCCCCTCCRGCTCCCCTGCTCTCCTCAATCCCCTTCCCACCCCATATTTTCTCCTCTCCTTTCCAAGAACTCCCTTTTATTCCTCCCTGTCTCCCTCTAGCAACGGTATCTGGGAGAAACAATGAATTTTTAATAGGAGGGGGCGGTGGGAAGAGGCAGCCCCCGAGGCGAGGAGAGAAAACACCGATCTGTCAAACAACCCCCATCAGTGGGAAACAGCATTTCGGGGAGAGGGAGCCACGTGAGGAGCACAGCCCCGGGCAGGGTCACGGTCCCTGTTTGCTCCAAACCCAGAGGATGCTGCAGGAGCTCCAGACAGCTCAGAGGAGCTTCCTCAGCCACCCCACAAACCCCTGGATGGGGCTGATGTAGGGYTGGGGGTGCACGACCCCAAACAGACCCTATCACAGGGAGAGGAGCCCTCCKGCCCCACAGCATTGGGGTTGTCCCTCTGTCCCTCTTCTCTGGGATGGATTTCTCAGAGCTGCCCCTGGATCATCYCTGGCAGTGCCCAAGGCCAGGCTGGGTGGGATTTGGAGCAYCYTGGGACAGYRGGAGGTGTCCCTGCAGGGCAGGGGTGGCACTGGRTGGGATTTAYGATCCCTTCCAACCCAAACCATTCRGGATTCTGCGATCCCAAAGCTGAGCTGTGCCCACCCCCTGCTCCCCACAGCCCAGCAGGGCCAGGGCTCATCCCCAGGGAGCTGAGGATGCCCAGGATGCCCAGGATGCCCAGGAAGCCCAGGATGCCCAGAATGCCCAGAATGCCCAGGATGCCCAGGATGCCCAGGTTGCCCAGGATGCCCAGTATGCCCAGGTTGCCCAGGATGCCCGGCTGCCCTCCCTCAGTGCCCAGCCCTGTCTCCCCATCTCCGGCCGAGCCTAAATTTAGCCCCGTTTCTTTTTCCTTGCAGACACAGCCGGTGCTCTGAGTCCAAGTCCTTCCCCATGAACTCACTGGTGCTTAATAAAGCACAAACCCTTGGAGAGCTCAGTGCTGGGCTCTGTCATCTCCATTCCCAGTGACACTTGTTCCTCCAGCGTGTGCCCGCTGCTATTTTGGTTGGCGCATCGGGAGCCGAACGCGCAGCCCCGGCGCTCCAGATCTGAGCCCGGGATGGCTTTGAGAACCAAACCTTTCTGATGGACRGGGCTGAGAGAGGCAGCCCAGCCCGTGGTGGAGTGAAAAATTCTGGGGGAGGAAGAGAGGGAAGAGCGARGCTGAGGCAGGGGATGGAGGAGGAGGAGGAAAGCCGGGGCTGTGTCCGGCTTTGCCGCTCGGACGGACGGGTCCAGACCCTGCTCCTGGCCTGGCCTCCCACCCTTGGGTGCCCCTGTGGGTGCTGAGCCTCGGGATCACAGCCCAGACCCCACATTATTTGTTTTGAACTCCTTCCCAGTGAAGCTGTTCCTCAGTTTGCCCAAACCCTCCCTCCCAGGCCCGGTGTTGACAGTGCTGGGCTGAATTCGGCACTGTCCTCGCCTCGCCCCTTTTATTGGAAAAACAGGGAATGGCAGCCCCTGATCGGGGCTGGGGAGGGCTCTGCTCTCCCACTTCGAGGGACATTGCCCCACTTTGCCACCCCACACACCTGGGGTGCCTGTGGGGTCGCAGCTCCAGCCCCAAATCTCCAGGGTTTATTGGGATCCAGAGGAGGATCCAGCACATCCCATTACCAACAACTCAGCACGGCCCTGGTCCCACATCCCCCCGGACAAACCTCATGGGAACAGCTTCATTCTCCAGAGTAAACCCTACAGAACCTCCACCAAAAGCAGAAAAGCACCCCAGAGTGCCCAAAGCCTGATCCCCATCCCTCCCACAGCCAGGATGGCTCTGGGCAGCATCTCCAAGCRTTCTCCTGGGATTTATTCTTTTTTCTCCTGTCAAATCTCCACTCTGAGCATTTCTGCCCTCGCCTGTTCATTTTGGGGTTTTTCCAGGATGCACAGAGCGGCTCTTTGGGCTCGGGCAGCACCTCCCACCCTCCCTGCAGCCCCACAGACACAGAGATCCCGCAGGAGGCCCCACAACACTCCCTCTGCCCACTCAGACATTTCCATCACYACAGGCATGTGTGGGTGGCACGAGTCCGGCTGTGGGGGCACCGAGCCACACACAGCTGGGGAAACTGAGGCACAGRGTGCACAACRAAGGGTTTTGGARCCTCRTGGTGAGCAAAGGGATTGGCCTCACTTGGCTCCTGCTTCTCTTCCTGTGGAAGTGTGTGATTGGGGACATGGGGACAAACTGAGGGTGACAAACCTGGGGATGGCTTCACTTGGCTCACATTTCCCTTCCCATGGGACTGTGGGATCGGGGACATTGTTGGTGACAAACCCAGGAGTGGCCTCACTTGGCTCCTGCTTCCCTTCCCTGAAATCTATGGATCAGGGACATGGGGAGAGGTCTCTGGTGACAAACATGGGGGTGGCTTTGTTTGGCTCTCACTTTCCTTATGGAAGTGTGGGATTGGGGACATGAGGAGAGACTGAGGGTGATAAACCCAGGGTTGGTCTCACTTGGCTCCCATTTCCCTTCCCATGGAACTGCAGGATCAGGGACATTGCTGRTGACAAACCCAGGGATGGTTTCACTTGGGTCCTTCTTCCCTTCTCCTGGAGCCATGGGATCGGGGACATGAGGAGAGGTCTCTGGTGACAAACCCAGGGATGGCCTTGTTTGGCTCTCATTTTCTTTGTTGTGGAACTGTGGGATTGGGGACATGGGGAGAGACTGAGGGTGACAAATCCGGGGTGGCCTCACTTGGCTTCCATTTCCATTCTTATGGAACTGCAGGAGCGGGAACACAGAGAGAGATTGAGGGTGACAAATCCGGGGTGGCCTCACTCGGTTCCTGCTTCCCTTCCCATGGAACTGCAGGATCGGGGACACAGAGAGAGATTGAGGGTGACAGACCCGGGGATGGCCTCGCTTGGCTCCTGCTTCCCTTCCCTCAAATCTATGGGATCAGGAATGTGGGGAGAGGTCTCTGGTGACAAACCCAGGGTGGCCTCACTTGGTTTCCATTTCCATTCTTACGGAACTGCAGGAACGGGGACACAGAGAGAGATTGAGGGTGATAGACCCAGGGATGGCATCACTTGGCTCCTGCTTCACTTCCCATGAAACTGCAGGATCGGGGACATTGCTGATGACAAACCCAGGGTGGCTTCACTCGGTTCCTGCTTCCCTTCCCTTGAATCTGTGGGATCAGGGAGAGGTTTCGGGTGACGAACCCAGGGGTGGCCTCGCTGGGCTCCCATTTCCATTCCTATGGAACTGTGGGATCAGGGACAGAGACATTGAGGGTGACAGACCCAGGGGTGGCCTCACTTGGCTCCTGCTTCCCTTCCCTCAAATCTATGGGATCGGGGACATGGGGAGAGGTCTCTGGTGACAAACCCAGGGTGGCCTCACTCGGTTCCTGCTTCCCTTCCCTTGAATCTGTGGGATTAGGGAGAGGTTTCGGGTGACAAACCCAGGGTGGCCTCGCTTGGCTCCTGCTTCCCTTCTCATGGAACTGCAGGTGACAGGAGATTTTGCTGGTGACAGGAGCCCCATCTGGGCTGATCCTGCGCACCGACGGCACGGGAATCTCTGCTGCCCACGGGAATCGCCGCTGCCCACGCCCGTCCACGCCCGCGCCTTCCCAGCTCTATTCCCAGCTCTATTCCCGGCTCTATTCTCGGCTCTATTCCCAGCTCTATTCCCAGCTCTATTCCCGGCTCTATTCCCAGCGCTATTCCCAGCTCTATTCCCGGTGCCTCGCTGCCATCCCGGCCGGGCGAACGAGGCAGCTCCGAGCTCCCCAAGCTCCCCGAGCTGCCCGAGCTGCCTGGTTCCTCCTGCCTTACGGGAGCACCGAGTAAAGAGAAGCCACCCGCTCCCTGGAGAAACGAYCCTACAGCCAGGAGAAAAATCCATCCCAACACCATGAATTGCAAGCCTTTAAACACCTTTAAACACCTTTTAACACATTTTAACACCTTTAAACACCGGCTGTGCCRCCGGGCTGCGAGGCCAGCGTTTAATTCAGGCCCAGGAGGGAAGAGCAGGGATTAGGATCGGGCCTTGGAGGCAGGGATGAGTTTTCTGCCGAGGCAGGATTAGMACAGCTAATAAAAGCAGACATTCCTGAGCTCTCAACACCACAAAATAGGAAAAGAGCCCCTGGCCCTGCTATCTTCAGCCGGGGAGCAGCCAAAGCGTGTCCCCCCTGAAAGGCTGAGCCTGGCGGTGGTGAGAGATGGAGCAGGGTCYGGCCGTGCCCGGGAATCGCCTCAGCGGTGCCCAGCACAGCCCGGTGCCACCTGGGATCGATGTCCTGAATGGTGAAACACAGCCCAGTCCTGTCCTCCCGGTCCCTCCTCCCAACAGGGCAGGATAAACCCAAAATCTGCTGATTTTTAACCCAACTCTGTCCCGAAAGCTGCTTTGCCTCCTGTTTCCCTGCTCAGGTGGGAACACTTTTGCTCTCAGGGCTTTTTTTTTGCTCTCCCTTTTTTTTTTCTCTCACTTTTGCTCCTCGGGCTGTTTTGCTCTTGGGATGCTCCACATCCAAGAGCATCTCCCCCCAAAAGCAGCTCCCAGCACTTTAGGAAAGGCTGCAAGCACCCAGGTGGGATTTCTACAACCTCTGAAACCCCCAAGAAATCCGWGGTGGAGCAGAAATCACCTGTCCAAGCTGCTTTGGCCAAAACTCAGTCCTCCGGCAGCAAGAGGCAGCCACAGAACCGCCGGTGATCAAAACATCAGCGCAAAATTAAATCAGATCAGCCCCAGGCTGCCCAGCTGGCAGCTCCCCAACTCATCCTCAATTATTCTCCCATTTTAAAGGACGGGCACCACCGTGCCCTGTGGTGCCAGGGTTTTATCCCATCTCCATCCCACACAGTGATGGGGCAGTTTTGGGGTGCAGAGAAACCCCAAAGGCCTCCCAATTCCCAAAGGGTCATTGCAGGATTCAACAGCTGCGGTTTGGATTTTAAACCCGCACGCGACCTCATTGCTGCTGGGCAGCTCTGCTGGTGGAGGGTTTTTTGGGTTAAATTCCTCGTGTTTTCATGGGGAGGTTTGTAGGAACTTTCCCTGCCTGGATGAGGCTTTTCCCCTCTTTGGGGCTGGGTTTTGGGGTCTCCATCCCAGCCAGGGTGAGAGCCCATCCACCATCCCAAGCAGCAGCCAGGAGCTTTGCCAGGCCCAGGCTGGGGTTCAGGCCACCAAATCTCCCCAGTGCCGGGTGCAACAGCTCCAGATCCGATCCTCCTCACCCCAAAGGGCCGGGTTTGTGCMCTGGTTCTCTGCCAGGCTGCAGAAAACCCCTCTCCATCCCTTCTGCCTGCTCCTGCCATCCTMTCCCTCCCTGGCTGCTCTTTTCTCCTTCCCCAAATCCTCAGCTCAGGGTAAGGCTGGGCACAGCAGAAATCGCGGCTGCTCCGCCGCCCGTGCCAACGCCGTGGGGGCCGGAGCACCTTCGGTCGGCTTTTAGCTCGATCCGCTTTGCGAGTGGATTAAGGAAGCGCCACAGGAGTACTCAGGATGGAGAGTGGGAAGAGGCAAAGGCTGCTGTTCCAGCGCGGCGATGGGAGCCGGGAATGCTGCGCTCGCCGCCTGCTCCATTTCCCCGAGAAACACGAGCCGCTCACAGCCGCGCTCAAACCAACCCTCGGAATTTCCGACAGGAGAATCCGCCTGGCCCTAAAATCCGGGATGCTCGGGGAAGAGGCAGGAAGGGCCCTGGGGTGCCGAGGAGTGAGGACCTGCGGCTCCGGGGGGAAACACGAGCCGGAGGAGATGGGGGAAAGCTTTCCCGACGCCTGGAGATGCTCAGAGCCGCTCGGCTGCGCGGGGGAAAGGGGCTGCGAGCAGCGGAGCCAGCCCTGAGGAGGGGGGGATTGCGGGATCCGGACCCCCGGGAGCGCCGGGGATGGAGCGCAGCAGGGACGGGCTGGACCCGGCGCCGCGGCGACGCCACCGCCACCCCCGGTGCGACCCTGCCCGGGGGCACCGGCGCTGCCCGCGGTGCCGAGCCCCCTCCCCGGGCACCGCCG
>NW_026624135.1:136507-140326 GCF_030028575.1 Malurus melanocephalus
GCCCGTCCCCGGGGGCGGCGCGGCGGCGGCAGCGCCTCTCCAGCCGCGTCGGGCCGTGCGCGGAGCCGCCCCCCGCGCCCCCCGCCCGGCCGGGGGAGGGACGGGCTCCGGAGGAGCGCAGGGAAGGGCACCGGGGGTCTCCTCCCCGCGCARCCGTGACCGGAGGGGAGGGGTCCTCCCGGGCAGCCTGGGGTGTCCAAGCCTCGGAGCGCCCTGTGTGGGGTCCCCAACCCCTTKTCAGCACCGTGGGGTACCCCCGGCCACCCTGCTTGGTCCCCTGACCACTGGCCAGCGTTCCTGGGTGCCCCCCGACCCCTTGTGGGGTACCCCCGACCACCCTACCTGCGGTCCCCGACCCTTTCCCAGCACTCCTGGGTCCCCCCGACCACCCCACATGGGCTCCCCCCGCCCCATTCAGCACACCCGGGTACCCCCCACCGCCCTGTCTGGGCTCCCCCCATGCCAGCACACAAAGGTGCCCYCCAGCCCCATGGCAGCCTGTTGGCATCCCCTGCCCCGTGTCCCCTGGGGGTCACCTCATCCTGCTCAGGAGGGGGTTGTGGATGAGCAGAGCCATTTCCCCTCCATCCCGCGGGGAAAGTGGGGCAATCAGGGCACCAACAGCACCGTGACCCCAGCAAGGAGCGCAGCCCCCGGCCCAGCCAGGGCTCCTGCGTTTGTGCCTCTGCTCGCAGTGCCAGGGAGATGCCAGGCTCGCCGGACAATGACCCCCAGCACCCCCATCCCACACGGGGACAGCACTCACCACCGCCCATTCCTCCTCTCGCTCTCCTCTCGCTCCTCTCCGCTCCTGCCGAAGCCTGATTGATTTGGTGATTTGGTGTTTGGGTTAATTAATTGGGCTYTGAGGATGGCAGAGGCCAATTCCCTGCTCGGCTCTGCCTTCCCGGCTGGAATTGTTGCTCCTCTCCACTCATSGCTGGCCTCAGCCTTGCAGGTCCCCAGGGGCCGTGGCTGCTGATGCAGAGCGTCCTGCGCCCTTGATGCGCTGGGTGACAGCTGACCAAGCACCACCTGAGCCTTTCGGTGACATCTGCTGCGTCCACAGCGCCTTTCGAGCCGCTTTGGCAGCACCTTCGTCACTTCACAGCTGGGGAAAGCGAGGGCAGAGCTCCGGGGGCAGGARCGGGGCTGGCCACTGACCCCAGGCTGGTTCCGCGCCGCGGTTTTGGCTCCGGCGGTGCGGGATTTTGGCAGCAGAAACGCCGACAGCTCTCCCAGCCCTGCCGGCTCCACTCCCAACTCCCATCCCCTGCTGCAGCCCGGCGTTTGTGCTGATGGAGGTTCCTGGTGCCTCCTGCTGCTCGCTCGCTCCGGGATGTGGATTTAGAATTTCATTGCAGGCGCACGCAGCTCGGGCTTTCCCATTCGAGCTTCATCCCCRGCCCTGGATCCGCGTTTAAAACCGGCAGATTTGCGTGGCTGGGAAGGAATTTCATGGCTGTTTTAAACAATATCAACTTATCTGCTTAGGAAAAGATGAAAAAATAACCGCGGCACGGAAACCGCGGCTGCTTCGGTTGGGATGGATTTTTAAAAGGGGGGGAGGGTGTGTGCCCGAGCGATCCGCGGCTCGTTCCCGTTCCCCGCGGTGGAAAGGTGATTCTGGCTAATTTGAACACGCTCATTAAAAAGCACGGAGTCAATTAAGCAGCGTCGTCGTCCCCGCCGTTATTAATCAGGGAAAGGAGGAATTGCTGCTGCCTCCGCTCAGCTCCCAGTCCTGATCCCGATCCCATCCCGATCCCGATTTCGATCCCGATCCCGGTACCGAGGGCAGGTTTTATCTGCTGGAAGTTGCTTTCCCGCCTGCTGGCCGGGGTTAGAGGTGATTTTGGGGGAGCAGAGAGCTGGTAATGCACTGGGAGAGCTGGGGGAGCCCCAGGTTGGAGGAGGCCGCTTCGTCCTTGTCCCTCCCCAGAAAATCCA
Source organism: Malurus melanocephalus (assembly GCF_030028575.1). Taxonomy (NCBI): domain Eukaryota; kingdom Metazoa; phylum Chordata; class Aves; order Passeriformes; family Maluridae; genus Malurus; species Malurus melanocephalus. The sequence continues at coordinate 138,458 of NW_026624135.1, forward strand.
ATCATTTCTGTTTTATAGAATTAATTATTCCTGTCTTACTGTGCCCTCTTCACAGCGTTATTTTATTTTTGGGGGAAGCAAGGCAGAGATGTGGATGAGGACAAGAGTGGGTTGTGATTGGAGCCTGTGCTGTGGGTTTTGGCTCAGCCCTGCTCCCCCTCCAGCTCTCTCCCGTTTTCACCTTTTCCCATTAACCCCAAAGCCCTTTCTGGCATCGCTTTGGGCTTTAAGGAAGGATCAGGACCAAGATGGGAAGGAAAAGCGCCAGGCTGAGGTGGCCGGTTCTGCTTCCCCAGGCCGGAGTCCAGCACTGGACATTGGACAATCCCACAGGGCCCTCGCTCTCATGCTCCAATTAATTCAAATTGGCTTCAAAACGAGCATTAATCCTAAGGGATTTTGGGCCAGGAGCCAGGGACAGGTCGGGCCAGGAGGGCCCTGCCAGGGGTTGGTGACATTTGGGGCACTGAAATGGGATCTGTCCCTTCCTTAGGGCGCTTTACCCCCACCCGTCACCCCTGTCCCAAGAGCCCGGCCCTAAACAAAAACAACCCCCTCCCCAAATAACAGTGGGGACCCCAAAACCACCAAAACCCTCCAAAATCTCACTGAGCATCGGGACTGGGATGGAACGGGGTCACCTGGGGGACAGCTGGGAGCACAAATGTCACGGGATCATAAAATCACCGAGGTGGGGACAGAATTTTGGGACCGCCCGGTCCAGCTGTCCCGATTTTGGGAGGGGACACAGAGGTGGCAGGACCCCGAGGCTGTCGGGGACACTCCAGGGATGGTCCCTYCCTTTGGAGAAGCCGTTCCGAGCCAGCCGGCGCTGGGAGCGTCTTGACAAGCTTCGCTGTTTTCTGGGGCATTTTCACATTTTCACACCGACTCAGCAAAATGATTTAGGAAAAGGGGAAAAAAAAAAAAGTGCGAGAGAAATAAAAAAAAAAAAAAATCGCAGCTGCTCTGGCACACGCTCAAAATCTCAAAGAGTTTTTGACTGAAACGTGCCAAGGGGGAAAAAATAATCCAAATAAAGTGTGAAATAAAGTCCTTTTCGCCCCCGAGCTGTGCTCTGCGGTGAAGCGGGGTGTCTTTCCCTGCYGATCCCGGGGTCCGGAGCCTGTCCCTGCCCGCGGGGTCCCTGTCGCCGGTCCCTGGTGCCCTGCCAGCCCGAATGCAGCATTCCGGCTCTGCCAGCTCCGCTGACAGCCCGAGAGGTTTTTTCCCCTCGCTCGGGATGCAGCAGYGGGAGCCGCGTGATGGGAACGGGCTCCCGCTCCCGTTAATTTTGCTTAATGAGAACCTCGATCAACTCCTCGAAGGAGCCGGSCCGGTGCTCCCTCTCCACATTTCCTACAGGATTTTGGGGTTTGAGGAGCCCTTTTGGGTGCCAGGGAGCCCCCAGCCCCAAATGCCCCGGGGCTGAGGACAGCACCGTCCCCAAGATCTGCCCCCGGGGGTCGTTTCTGTGCTGCTCAGAGGTTTTGAGGTGCCCCAAACACAATTTGAGGGTGACCCTGAAAAGTTGGGGGACACCGGACCCTGGGGACACCGTCCTGTGCTGTCCCCTCCACCCGCAGGTTCTTGCCCTGTCCCAAGGGTTTGCCCTGGCTTGGTCACCATCAGCACCCAAAATTCAGCTTCACCTCGGGCGTGCCCTCAGACAGGGTAGAAATGGGGGGCACAGCCCCACTTTGGGGTCTGGGGGACAGGGGGAAGAGTCGCTGCCACACCATGAGTGACACCTCTGACCCGCTGTGCACCGAGCCGGCATTGTTCCCCTACAAACCCCATTGTTCCCCCACAAAACCCCCTGGTTCCCCCTCAAAACCCCGTTGTTTCCCCTCCAAACCCTGTTTTTCC
>NW_026624135.1:141736-143421 GCF_030028575.1 Malurus melanocephalus
CCCCAGCCTCAGCAGGCTCAGCAGCCTCAAGCCCAGCTCAATGTTTCCGTGCTCAGGGAAGGATAAAGYGAATTTTCTCGGGTTTTCCCAGCACAGGCAGCGTTTTTCCCACTGCACGATCTTGGGCACGCTGCTGGTGATCAGCTCAGATTTTACCCCTGGAGTTTCCCTTCTCGTCCACATCTCTTGACCTTGTTTTTACCTGGGTTGGGGATGTGCTTGGCACAGTTGTGGGGCCGTCCTGGCGTCAATGGATGTGACAATCACAGAATAAGAATATCCCGAGCTGGAAGGGACCCTCAGGGATCATCAGTGCCACCCCTGTCCCTGCCCAGACCCCCCAACAATCCCACCCTGTCCCATCTTCTAAATAGGATTGATTCCCAACTAATATGGGGAGGAAAAACTTCCCAAAGAACAGGATTTCCCAAGAAATCCCGAAGAACAGGGTTTCCTGCTGCCCCTCATGAGGGGGGAGCTCTGCTCCATCTCCTGGAGTCTTTGCTGCAGCCCAGCACAAGATGGACAAGAAGCACTGGATTTGATGGGACATTGGCAGTTCCTAAGATCTTTTGACCTGAAGAGGCCCTAAATTGGTTTGTGATTTTTGGTTGGGAATGCAGGGAGCCAGAACAGCCAGCTGCCAAATCATAAAATCCTGGAATATCCTGAAYTGGAAGRRATCATCAATCTGTGACAGTTATGGAATCCTGGRATATCCTGAGCTGGRAGGGACCCACAAAATCATCAATCCCACYCWGTCMCTGCCCWGAYCMCCCAACAGCCCCACCCTGTTCATCCCTGGCAGCGCTGTCCAAACGCTCCTGCAGCTCTGGCAGCCTCGGGGCCGGGACCATTCCCTGGGGAGCCTGGGCAGTGCCAGCACCCTCTGGGGACAGAAGAACCTTTCCCTGAGATCCATCCCAAGCCCTGACACAGCTCCAGCCGTTCCCTGGGCTCCTGGCCCTGTCCCAGAGCAGAGCTCAGCCCCCGAGGATTCTCCCCTCTGCTCATGAACCCATGAGAGGCACCGGGACGGTTTTTTCTCCCAGGTCATTCCAGCAGGTCCAAGGTCCCCTCCCCATTCCCGGACGAGCTCAGGGCTCCCTGTGCCGCCGTTCCCGGTGGGATCTCAGCTCTCCCCTCCCTCGGGGCAGTCGGGGGCGGCTCCTCCGCTGCCTCCCCGCGGGGAAATTGCTCCTGATGGGATCCAGCCCACGTTCCCTCAGCCGCAGCGTGCGGAAAGAACGCGCTGCCGCCCCCGGCTCCCTCGCCCTCCCTGCTGCCTTTATCTGCGAGCGGCATCGAATCCCTCCGGCAGCTCCCGGCTCCTTCCCCAACACTGCCAGAGCCGCCTTCCAGATGGAAATGTCCCCGTGTCCCCGTGTCCCGGTGACCCGCAGGCCGGGCAGGTCCTGATCCCCTTCATTCATCAGCTCGGCCGGGTCCGCTCCCGGCTCTGGGAGCAGCCGGGTCCTGCTCGGGGATGGGGATTGAGGATGAATCGTGATCCCGTTATCCCCAGGGAATCCGGACGGGATTGCACAGCAGTAAAACCCCAAATCCGCGGCTGTTCCTGCTGTGTTTTCAGCCAGGGATGGCTCAGGGGCAGGAGGGATCCCACTGGGGCCGGGATATCCCCCTCAGCCTCTGCCGGTGCCACCGTGTCTGACCCGCCGGTCACT